>NC_061118.1:26916036-26954161 GCF_002878395.1 Capsicum annuum | reverse complement strand
TAAAAAAATCATGTGGGTTGATGATGGCTTAATCATGAAACAAAGTTATTAAGTAAAGGATACGCCAGGTCTATAGTCATTATGGCCAATATCTCAATAAAACCACAATGATTTCACCCATTGGCTCTTTCGAGCACCAAAAAAGTGTACAAGTTATAATCACCCAAAACCTCAATCAAGCATCCCAATTTCTAGGATGATGCTCTTGACATCGCTTACATTCCAATCATACTTATTTCTAAGATTGTAAAAGGTAGAAAACTATAGGATCAATTATCCACCATTGTTTTATCCCCCTATAACCCTTTTTCAAGGATATTATGGGTTACCATATATTCACTTCCATCCCTCTTTTAAGGATGATGAAGGGTTTCTAGACTTTGGGGGTTTTACCCATCAAACCCATTTGGAGATTTAGGGTTTTCACCCATCAAATTCCAACTCATTAACCCAAGCAAAGGTGGAATCCATACTCAATAACTATAAACCATGCAAACACAACAACACCCATACACAATTACACTTTAGTTAAACATAATCCCAAGACTAAAGAAGTTAGCTACTCATGAGATAAGAGAAAAGAATTTTACCAAGTATTTCATCCATGGTGTTCATGATGATAGAGGGTAAAAATAATCTTCAATTTCACACTCCAATGTCACTAATTTTCTCTTGGAATAATAATTACAATAACTATGAACAATCAATTTTTTACTCCAAAATTCTAGGGTTCTTTTTCTTTCTCCCCTCTCTTTTCTTTAAGTGTTTTGAACAATATAATTTTGATTCAATTGTCCAGATTATCTAAAGTGCTCTTTACTCATTGGTCTCGCTATTCCGCAGTTGCGGAGCTTTGACTACAATTGCATAACTGCAATCACGACTATGACCAAGCGATCACGGTATGTTGGCTATTTTGACAGACATCACGTGCTTCTGATTGTGATCACGTTACCCGAGGCTGGGTATGCTCCCTACTTAATTGGCTACGATTGTAGTATTCAAACCACAACCGTGGTAACTGAAGTCACTTTTTCTCTGAGTCATTAGCAGCATTTTCTTGATTTCTTTTATCATTTCAATACCAAATCCACATCTTTTTATCTCCTCAACTCTATACCTGCAAGGAGTGGATATTGGCATATTTTATCACCAATATGTCTCATTTATTCATTTAAAATAAGGTAATGTGGACAAATATATAGTGAGAATGAGTGGTAAAATCATCACTCATCAATACTCCCAACTTAAAGCATTTGCTTGCCCTCAAGAAATACTACCTCTTACCATGAGACAATGATTCTTTATGCCTAAACTTTATACCTTAAAGATCATAATGACTTTAACTTTAGTCGCGACTATAAGTAGCTCATTCCGTACGGGCTAAGCTAATTCCCACTACACCCCTCATCATAAGATGCAACATTTAAGGATACATAGCACTTTAAAGAGAAACCAAGCAACAAAAACCCATACTCTAGAGGTGGCTTCCTCTTGACCACAACTTAGCTATACTCCACTTGCCTCATTCTTTGGAAGGTGACAAAATCACCCACCCCAACTTGTTTCACATGTCAATACTCACAAGAAAGAAAATTCTACATACCAAGCTACCAAAAATGCAACAAGGAGTTTTAAGTGCAAGAACTTCCTCTCACACAAAAGAAATCTCTATGCAACAAGTATCAAACCATAAGCTTGTCCACATTTTCAATCACTACTATGAAGAAAGTACATGGTTGGAGATCTCAAAGGACTTTATAGGCTTGTAATATAGTTTCGAGTTAGGGCAGAATATCATTTGGGATCAATATGGCTACAACCTTCCTTGAAAGTCTACATCACACTTTTCAATCCTTCTTTTTGACTATAGGCCACTTTTCTTTGTTTTCTCTCTTTTATCACGCCTACTTTTTTCTTCCTTCATTTACCCATTTCTTTCATCTCTTTTTCTTGCAATTATCAACAAATTCATTCCTTTATTGGGTCCTTTCTTTTTCTATTCCTTTATTTTCACACTTAGGCACATTTGGCATTTTACTAACACTTCGTGTCCTCAAACTTCCTTCCATCAACCTTTACCACCCCCAACTTGGGAATTTTTCCTCAAGTTACATTTCCAAGTTCAAGAAGGGTTTGGTTCAAAAGAGGGATAAGAATAATGGATCACAGGTTGCAATGAGTTTGCCAAAGAATGGTCCAAAGGCTCAAAGAGGGTAATAGGGATTATAGTTATGCATGGGTAGGCTTTTTAGGATAGAGTGGGTTCAAAAATCACAAAGGTGGCCTAAGATAATTTCTCTAACCACATTTAATCAAAATTAGTTTTGAAAGACTAATGAGGCAAGTTCTAGATAACACAAGTCTACAAGAGATGAATACCAAAATCTCACCCCACATGGCATGCAAAATACATCAAAGGGGCTCCAATGTCCCTCCCACAATAGATAAAATAGGAGTGTCTCGTTATACTCATAAGTAAGAATTTATAAAGCCACAAAAAGAGAAAAGGTTTTGCTACAACATTGCTCACGTCCATACCCTTGATCTTTTTCAAAAATATTAGATTGAGGTAGTTGTTCACTTTGTATTAGCCTCTCACAAAATTTGCTAAACTATGGATACAACCAAAGACTTAGTCTCACAGATAGGCTTAAAATGGACAAACTATCTATATGGCTACTCAGACTTCACCAACGGTGTACAAAATGACCTCAGTTTAACAAAATACAGACTTCCCTTGCATTCTTGACATTTACGCTACACCCCTAACTCAAAGGCCAGAAGTGTCCTCACTGAAGTAAATTTAAGAAGTAAAAGGGATGAGAAAGGATTTCGAATACAGCAGGCAATGTAGGAATTTGAAGTCACGTTGACGCGATCGCAGACTGTTGACCACGATTGCGGTAATTGAGACTAAATTCCCCTGTTTTTGCCCTGTTTTTGCTCTATTTTTTATTTCTTGCATAGCTGTCAGTTTTTCAGCTCTGTTTTGCACTATTTTTTTGAGCACACTACATATGTTAAAAGACCTATAAAGCATCAAAACAAACACAAGATGAGTTAAAAATGGGTTGCCTCCCATCAAGCGCCTAATTTAACGTTGCACGACTTTCCCCTTTCACCACATATCATCTTTGAAGTTAATACACTCCACCTTCGCCACCATGGGAATTCTCTCATTGTAATTCTTCACCCTTTGACCATTTACTAAAAATTTTTTCTTCATTATCTTCCAATTCAACGGCACCACTTGGGTAGACATTAGAAATCACAAATGTTACCGACCACTTTGAGTAGAGCTTTTCCGCAAAGAGTTTCAAATGAAAATTATAAAGGAGTGTATTCTCTCCAACATGGAATTCTCGGCGTAATATTCCAGCATCATGCTATTTCTTTATTTTCTCCTTATACGATGCCGAACTCTCATAAGCCTTTAAACGAAATTCCTCCATCTCATGGAGTTACGTCACCCATGCCTCAGATGCTTCTCCCTAATTCATCTTTAAAGCCTACAAAGCCTTGTGCTCAAGCTCTATAGGTAAATGACATGCTTTTCCAAACACCAATTGATAGGGATAAATTTCAATTGGGGTTTTGTAGGCCGTTCTATAGGTCAAAAGTGCTTCACCAAGTTGCCTTGGCCAATTCATGTGGCCTATATTTCTCATTTTTTTTAGTATGGCCTTAATTTCTTGATTCAAAACCTCCAATTGTCCACTTGTTTGGGGGTGGTATGGAGTGAAACCTTATGTTTAACCCCATACCTGTCAAAAAGAGCACCAAACACCCGATTACAAAAATGCGAGCCGCCATCACCAATGATGGCCAGAGGAGTGTCAAACCTTGTAAAAATGTCCTTTTTTAGAAATGTGGTAACGCACTTAATTTTATTAGTTAGGAGTGTGATGGCTTCCACCCATTTGGAGATATAATCAATTGTCACCAAAATATATTTATGTAACACCCCGATTTTCTGAATTGGAATGCTCTATGGTGCTTATGACCCCGAAGGACCACAAGCTAATCCATGACTAATATCTGTACCTGTGCACTATAATATATAATGTAATAATGCAGAAAACATGAACATGTAGGCCATAAGGTTCAACTGAATAAAAAATCTATAAAATAGTAACATCCGTGTGGGTAAAAAATACCCAAAACAACTGAACACTGAATCAAATCTTAACTAAATCTGAAAGCCTCTAAATACTGTCTGAATAAGGAGTTGAAGGAACATGTCTCTAACTAACTCTATCTAGAAAAACTGAGCTAAAATAATAAATAAAATAAAATAATATCATATCATCCTCAAATGAAGAGGACTCACTGCAACTCTGTATACTGGAATACAGCTACTACTGCTGGTCTGGAACTCGTGTCTCTGAACCTATGGTGTAACATGAAAACAAAGCATCATAGTATAAATGAGTCAATACAACTGGAGTACTGAGTATACGAGTGAGGTAGGCTAATGCAAAGGGTTTACATGCTTGAATAATGCTAACTGACTGACTGATATAAACGTAAGAGTACAAACACACATACATAGTAACTGAGATCGTGAGTACATGATAGCTAAATCTGTATGCTAATACATGGTTTACTGATAACTGACATGGATGAAACTGTAGTTCTGATAGCATGGGCGACTGTGTCTGTCAGACTTGAATCTGATGGAACTTTCTGAGCCCCGTGCTATAACTGAATTTGACTGTATCTAACAGTCCTGGTATACTGATATCTGAAGAACTGTCTGAGTTCTTCTACTGAGACTGAGTCTGAAATAGTGGGAGGTAATTGTTTAACTGACATACCCTATGTGTGCCATTATGGCTAAGCAGGGGTCCAATCTATGCCCCGACTGGAGGGGTGTCAATACCACGGCACTGGTAAGGACAGTTGTGAGTGACCCTCAGCTGGCAGGTACTCAAAACGAGAGCAGTGGGAACCCTAAACTGACAGGTTAAGCCATCTCATCAACCTTAATCTGACAGGTTAAGATGTCTCAACCTATGTTGGCTACATAGTTCTGGAACGCAAGGATGACGGCTAAGAATCACACCCTAAACTGGTAGGTGAGTTCCTATCCTTGGGTTCACTCGGTGCTAACTTCTACTTCCATCTAAAGAGACTGAACATGATTCAACTGACTATATATGGACTGACTAACTGACTTCCGTTGATTGACGGAATAGTACTACTATCTGAGAGTTAACTGAGATCATGAGATTTTTGAGGTTTCCTGAGTCATATGACTGACTGCGTTCTATAGATTATAGCTTGACTGAGATTATTGGGACGACATGACATGGCTCTAGGCACACAGCTATATTTTTTGGGTACGAATACCCCAGGACTCGATAGAAGGAAACTGACACACATGACATGACTTGATCACAAGATTGGAGTCCACGATTCATAATATCATAAGTAGGGGATCTTATACTTCATGTAGTTATTCAACATCTTAAACATTGTAGGGATTGCATGGATATATTTCGTGTACATATTATACATATCCATTATCATACATGTTTCATACCACAACAATAGGAAACGTCAATAACATGGAATTCATATTTAAGTATATAGCTAACACAGACTTGTCATTTAGATATCATGGAGCCATGTAAATATAAATTCCTAACATCCCTTGCATTTTGTCAAACACCTAGCATGCATTCTTTAAGGAATAGGTGTGTTTCATAACTTACACCATATTACACCACCTAAAGTTCATAGTTTTCAACTAACGACCATATATATTCCATGAAAACACCTTTAGATATCATCTTAAAACTTAAACAACAATCATCAACATGTACATGCTCATATCACCACAAAAAGTTCACAAAATAGTATTTAAAGCATGGTTCTTAAGCTCTATGAACAGATTGGATCCATAGATGAACACTACACATACCTTAGATTAATAATCCGTAAAGATAGTAGTGAAATAAACTTGGAATTTGAAACCCCCAATTGAACCCTAGACTTGTTCTTGGTTATTCTTGAGTGAATTTTGATAAAAACTAATGTAAATAGCTGATTTGGGGCCTCCATCCCGTGTTTGGGACTTATATAGGGGGGTAAAGATGACCCAAATACCCCTCTAGATGCGTCATTTAATTTCTGTGAAAATTACCCGATTTGAGCCCCCGACGCGATGTAGAGACATCGCGTTTCCACCCATTTATGACCTGGAAATTCCCCGCAATGTGCTGGAATCTCGGAGAGACACTGGAAATTGACAAACGTCATTTTTGCTTACGGCGCGACACGCCACTGACTAAAATGACGTTGCTGAAACTTTAGATTGCCATAACTTCTTCATCGGGTGTCCGTTTTAGGCGAATTTGGTATCGATGGAAAGCTTATTCAATTCTCTACAATTTGAAGGGTATAAATCTGACAAAATACCACCTATGAATCAAGTTATTCTCATTCAAAGATGATCTATATGAAATCACACATGAAAACATGGTGGATTCAAAAGTTCTTAGCTTGGCTTACTCTAAATGACTCTTATGAACATGCTTAACACATCATAAGCTCTATTATGACTAAGATACTCATCCTAAGTCATGTACTCAAATATGAATCATAGGATAGGAGGTTTCATGTGTAGGAACAATGGTTCATTTTCTAGCTTAGGAATATATGGGGTATTACAATTTATTCCCAAATAAACTCACAAAAGGACCTATGAAATCAATTCCCCATACATCAAAGAGTTCCACCTCAAGGTTAGGCTTGAGGGTCATATTGTTCCTTCTTTAAATACCCCCATGCATTTAATATTTGTGACAAGATTTAATCCATTCAATGGTGTCCCTATGCATTGAAGGCCAATAAAACCCACATTGGAGAATCTTTTTAGTGGTTCAGATTCCTCCATGGTGACCTCCATAAGGCGAAGAGTGACAAGCTTCTGATATTATTAATTTCACTATCTATGATACACCGCCTAATAACTCCATCGGCACATTCCCAAAACAAAAATGGCTCAACCCAAAAATATCGCTTTGCATCAAACAAAAATCATTTCTTTTGATGGTAACTCAATCCTTCAAGGAGTACTACACTCGCTACATAGTTGGCAAAGTCGGCATACGATGGTGTATTATTTCTCTAGATGGACATGATAAATTTATCGGGTAAAGAATCATTAATTTCTATATCCCTATGCTTTTTATTGTTGCCTTCCAGTCGAAAGAGGTGATCGGCCACTTGATTTTCGTACCCTTTTTGGTCTTTCACCTCAAAGTTGAACTCTTGTAATAGAAAAATCCACCTAATTAAATGTGGTTTTACTTCTTTCTTGGCCATGAGATACATAAGGGCAGAGTGATCCGTGTGTACCACTACTTTTATGCCTAACAAATAGGGCCAAAACTTTTCAAAGGCATATACTACCACTAACAATCCTTTCTCGCTGACAGTGTAGTTGCGTTGGGCCTTATTCAAGGTTTTTATTGTATAGTAGATGGGCTGAAATAGCTTGTCCTTGCATTTCCCTATCACCGCACCTAATACAATATTACTTGCATTGTAGATTATCTCAAATGGTAATGACCAATTCGGGGCCACAATAATAGGGGCTAAAATAAGCAATTCCTTAAGATGTTTAAAAGCTTTCAAACATGCCTCATCAAAGTTGAATTTAGATTCCTTCTCAAGAAGTTTACATATGGGGTGTGCTATCTTGGAAAAATCCTTGATGAAACATTGATAGAACTCTACATGGCCAAGGAAATTTTGAACACCTTTTACAAAAATAGGAGGTAAGAGCTTAGAAATTACCTCAACCTTGGCTTGATCGACTAGAATCCCCTTTCCAGATATCTTGTAGCCTATTACGATCCCTTATTTGACCATAAAGTGGAACTTCTCCCAATTTATACAAGGTTAGTTTCCACGCACCTTTCAATCACTTTGTTCTAATATTTGAGGCATGACTTGAATGAGTTCCCCACTACCAAAAATTCATCCTTAAACACTTCCATAGAGTCCTCAACCATATCTACAACTATTGACAAAATTCAACGTTGAAAGGTTTAGGGCATTACATAACCCAAAGGGCATTCGCTTGAATGCAAACATACCATATGGGCAAGTAAAAGTTGTGATTTCTTGGTAATCCAGTGCGATACAAATTTGATTGTACCTTGAGTACCTATCTAAAAAATAATACCATTCTATCCCGACAAACCTATCTGGTATCTGATCCATGAAAGGCACTTGAAAATGGTCCTTCTCAGTCCATGAATTCAGTTTTTGGTATTCCATACACACACACCATCCGATGACCAGTCGGACGGGGATGAGATCATTTTTTTCATTTTCAATTATCGTGATACCACCCTTCTTTGGAACATATTGTACCGTACTCACCTATGTGTTATTGGATATATGATATATCACTCCCGCATCGAGCCACTTTATAATTTCCTTTTTTACTACCTCTTACATGGGTTGGTTTAATCTCCTTTGGTGCTCCACTCTAGGTATGTGATTTTGCTCGAGTTTAATTTTGTGTGAGCAAATGTCGGAGGCTATTTTGATGATATCTGCTATCATCCAACCAATGGACTGAATGGATTTCTTCACCACCAACTTCAATGCTTCAACTTGAGAGGAGTTTAGGTCACTAGCAATAATGATTGGCAAGGTATCATCCTTTCCTAAGAACACGCATTTGAAATGAGGTGTCAAGGGCTTCAATTCAATTTTGGGAGGTTCAAGGATGGATGGTTTTGCGTGTGGACTTTCTTAGTTTTTTATATCAATATCTAATTTAATCAGTTTCTTGGTATGAAACCCAAGCCTGATTAAAGATGCTACCACCTCATTATACTTCTCTACTTCATCTCTTTCACAATTCTATAGCACCCCAACTAAAGGGTCATTCAACAAGCCCACATCAACATGGTTTGACACTTATCCATCAACAATATCAATCACTGAGATGACTTGTAGGTCCATTGGTTATTTTATGGACTTGCATACATTGAAGGATGCCTCCTCATCATTCAATCAAAACTTGATTTCCCTAGACTACAAATCTACCAAAGCCTTTCCAGTAGCTAAAAATGGCCTCCCAAGGATAATAGAAATTTTGACATCTATTGCATAATCAAAAATAACAAAATCGTTGGGTAGATGAACCGGTCCACTTTTACTAGAACATCATAGAAGGATCCCATGGGCTTTTTGATGGATCGATTGACCAGAAGCAACTTCATTTTGGTGGGATTTTGCTTACCCAACCCAAGTTTTTGAAATATAGCATAAGGCATAAGGTTCATACTTGCTCCAAGATCAAACAATACCTTAGCATAAGTGAATGTGCCAATGGTGCATGAGATTGTAAAAGCATCGGGTTCCTTCTTCTTTTTGACACATGTGCTTGTCATAATAGAACTACAATGGTGAGTCACCTCTATGGTTTTGTCCTCTAATAATTTTTTTAGACACCAAATATTTCATAAACTTAGCATGCCCCGGCATGTCTTACAACACCTCAATAAGAGGAATATTAATAGAAAGGGTACTAAATTTATCAAAAAACTTGTTTAGCTTATCATACTCTCCCTTTCTCAAGGGTTAATAAGGGAAAGGAGTATGAATGGGAGTTGATGGCATAGAGATAATTTGAAGATCGTTAACTATTAGTGTTTCTATTAATATCTCACTTAGCTTTGGCTCTTTATCATTGGATCTTTTTCTCTTCGCCTTTGTCTGCTCCCCACTTTCCATTTCTTCACATTACTTTTCCATGAGATACCTTGATATTTGGTTTACTTTTTCCTTTAGTTATTGGATGGTGGTGAAGTGAGATGTAAATGTTTGGTGGAGCATAGAGAATTCACTTTGGATCTCATTCACTATTTCTTTGGTCCCCTCAACACTATTCAAAATCCATGCCAAAATATCTCTATCAATTTTCTCTTTTCTTTCACAATGTGCCAAGCTTAGATTTTCCTAGTTCTGACCTTGATTCCTATCTTGTTCTTATGGGGAAAGATAGAGACCCTTCAAACTTCGAGGCATCATACCTAATTTGTGACCAATCACCTCCTCCTTCGCATCTTCATATGGTTTAACTTCTATTGCACTTATCACACTTATGTTTTCCATTTAGTCACCTAATATATGCTCAAATAGGAGTTCGAGGCATGACATAATTTTGTCTGTATTTGTGTTGGTTTTTACCTCTTCATCTTTCTTATTATAGTACACAAAGGACTAGGAGAGAGCCCCCATGCCCACCTCGGCATCCTTCATGTCCCAACCCTTACACCAAATTTCCACTTGGTCTAAGACTTTTTAAACAATCTCATATAATGAGTTGATGAATGATCCATCAGATGCATTGTCCACTATAGCCTTATTTTTTTGGTCCAATGCTCTATAGAATATTTGGAGAAGCTTCTTCTCCGGCTCCTCATGGGTGGGGCCTTTTAAAAGTGTTTCCTTGAATCTTCCCCAAGCATCATACCATGTTTTTTCATGATATTAGTGGAAATAAACAATCTCATCCCTTATCTTCAAATATATAGATGGTGGGAAGTATTGACATAAGAAAGCCTCTATGAGACTTATCCATGAAGTAATAGATTCGGTGGGCAAAGATCTTAGCCAAAACACTGTCTTTCCCATGAGAGATAATAGAAAGAGACATAACCGGATGGACTCTTGGGATATATGTGCAACTTTGAACGGACCATAGACTTCCACGAAGCCCTTCAAGTGAGCATTCGGTGCTTGGTGATCTTCTTCTCCAAAGAGTCCTTTCATATGGAACAATTATATCATTACACTTGTAACATAAAATACCCCATGCTCCTCAGTGGGGGGAATAAGAAAGGTACCTTCATGATCTCTGGCCCTGAAATAATTTGAGTCCTCGTGACTCATGATGATTTGGGAATAATAAGGTTGACCTACTCAAAGATCAAAAACAACAAAGAAATTAAATGAAAGACACTACGGGTATACTTAAGTAAAAATCACACAGCACAAGAGAAATCTATATTTCAATCCCCGACAGCGGCGCCATTTTGATAAAGCTTAAATCACTCCCATATTTGAGGGGTGAGGAAGTCATTGTAAATAACCTAAATAGAGTTGAGGTCGAATCCACAAGGAGCGAATTATAAATTTTGAGTCTTATGGGTGTTCTAGTTACTAAAAGGATACCCGGAATGGTAACAAATATGACATATAAATTAAAATGGGGGATTAGAGTTAAGGATGGTTTGTAACAATTATTTATTAACAATGCACGAATATGACACTTTTTGGTTTGAAATATAGATTTGGGGAGATCTTGGGATTATGCCTACGTAAAGGCCAAGCATGTAGGTTGATGATGGTTTAATCATGAAACTAAGTTATTAAGTAATGGATAGGCTAGGTCTATAGTCATTATGGCCAATCTCTCAATAAAACCACAATAATTCACCCATTGGATCTTTCGAGAACCAAACAAGTGTACAAGTTATAATCACCCAAAACCTCAATCAAGCATCCCTATTTCTAGGATGATGCTCTTGACATGGCTTACATTCCAATCACACTTATTTCTACGATTATAAAAGGTAGTAAACAAAAGGCCCAATTATCCACTATTGCCTTGCCCCCCTAAAACCCTCTTTCAAGGATGTTATGGGCTACCATATATTCACCTCTATCCCTCTTCCAAGAATGATGAAGGGTTTCTAGAGTTTAGGGGTTTCACCCATCAAACCCATTTGGATATTTGAGATTTTCACCCATCAAATTCCAACTCATTAACCCAAGAAAATAAGGAATAAATACTTAAAAACTAAAAATCATGCAAATACAACAACACCCACACACAATTACACTTTAGTTAAACATAATCCCAAGACTAAAGAAGTTAGCTACTCATGAGATAAGAGAAAAGACTTTTACCAACTATTTTATCCATGGTGTTCATGATGATAGAGGGTAAAAATAATCTTCAATTCTACACTCTAATGTCACTAATTTCCTCTTGGAATAATAATTACAATAACTATGAACAATTAATTTTTCACTCTAAAATTCTAGGGTTCTTTTTCTTTCTCCCCTCTCTCTTTTTTAAGTGTTTTGAATCCTTAATATAAGTCTTTGATTTGGCTGTCTGGATTGACTACAATGCCCTTTACTCACTGGTCCCGTTGTGTCACAGTTGTAGAGTTTCGACTGGGATTGCATAACCACAGTCATGACTATGACCGAGCGATCGCAGTATGTTGGTTGTTTTGCCAGACAGTGATTGCATGCTTCTGATCATGGTCGCATTACCCAAGGTAGGGTATGCTCCCTTCTTAACTGGTTATGATTGCGGTGTTCAGACCGCGACTGTGGTAACTAAAGCCATTTTTTCTCTGAGTCATTAGCAGTATTTTCTTGATTTCTTTTATCATTTCCATCCCTAATCCACATCTTATCATCTCCTCAACTCTATGCTTGCAAGGAGTGGATTTAGTGCATATCACTAATATGTCTCATTTATTCATTCAAAATAGGGTAATTTGCACAAATTTTTAGTGAGAATGAGTGGGAAAATCATCACTCATCAATACAACTTCATCTTCTCTTTGTAAATTGCAGAACTTTTATATGCCCTGAGTCGGATTTTATCAAACTCATTAATGTTATTCAACCTTGACTTAGTTGCATCCTTTCACTCTAAATTCAGCTTCTTCAATGCCCATAGTGACATATGCTAAGCTCAATTGGTAAATGGCAAGCTTTGCCATACACAAGCTGATAAGGTGAAGCACCTATGTGGGTTTTGTAAGTTGTATGGTATGCCCATAATGCATCATCAAATATTTTTGCCCAATTAGTCTAATTAACATTCACAGTTTTTGCCAATATGGACTTGATTTCTATATTAGACACTTCAACTTGTCCATTAGTTTGCGGATGATAAGGTGTTTCCCCCTTATGATACAATCTATATTTTGCGAGCGAGCTCTTGAATAGATAATTGCAAAAATATGACCCTCTGTCGCTAATAATAGCATGTGGCATACCAAATCAAGAAAAGATATTATTTCTTAAAAATATTGTGACACTCCTTGCTTCATTATTAGGATGCACAATTGCTTTCACCTATTTCAAAACATAATCAACAGCTACCAATATATACTTCATGCTACACGAACTCACAAAAGGTCCCATAAAATCTATGCCCCATACATCAAGCACTTCCAATTCTATGATAGGGGTTATAGGTAGTTCATGTCTTCTAGTAATAGTACTTCTTCATTGACAATGATCACAAGCAGTAGCATAGTCATGAGCATCTTTGTATATGGTTGGCCAATAGTAGCTGCATTGCAGGAACTTATGAGTTGTTCGGGCCCCTCCATGGTGAACCCCAACTGGCAATCAATGAAACGCCTCAATTATGCTCATTATCTCTACCTCAGGTATACACCTACGAATGATTCCATCTGCACAAATTTTGAAATGATAAGGTCCATCCCAAAAAACCTTTCTTACCTCATGCATGAATTTCCTTCTTTACTAATATAGAGATCTATTAGAACTAGATCACTGGCTAGGTAATTTACAAAATCTGCAAACCATGGAATAAGATCTTGGGAAGCTAGTAATATCTACTCATTTGGGAAACTGTCATTAATCTCCACTCCTGTAGCAACCTTCTGCATGGCTTCCTCCTATAATCTAGATAAATAGTCTGCAACTTGATTTTTCGTGCCCTTTCTGTCCATCACTTTGAAATCAAACTCTTGCAACAACAGCACCCATTGAATCATCCTAGGCTTTACATCCTTCTTAGTCATTAAGTGTCGCAATTCTACATGGTCTGTATGAACTACCACCTTGGTCCCAATTAAGTAAGATCTAAATTTTTCAAAGGCAAAAAACCACTGCCAATAACTCTTTCTCAGTCACTGTATAGTTCTTTTGAGCAAGATTTAGTGCCTTAATAGCATAGTAGGTGGGATGAAGGATCTTTTTTTGTTGGCCTAGTACAACCCCTAAGTCCAATCCACTCGCGTCACACATAATTTCAAAATTTAAGGACCAATCAGGAGACATAATAATTAGAGCAGTCACCACCTTTTCGTTAAGGCTTTCAAAAGCTTTTATGCATGCATCATCAAAATTAAATTTTACCTCCTTCTCAAGAAGCTTGCAAAAAGGGCTTACAATTTTTGAGAAGTCCTTGATAAATCTTTTATAAAAACTTTCATGTGCTAGAAAACTTATAATTCCCTTCATAGAAATTAGATACGGTAATTTTTTAATCATCTCAATCCTCGCTCGATCAACCTCTATGCCTCGCTTCAAAATTCTATGCCTAAGCACAATTCCTTCTTTAACCATGAAATGACACTTCTCCCAATTGAGTACCAAGTTGCATTCTTTATATATTTGTAGATCTTTTTCCAAGTGAATGAGGCAATCATCAAAAGAGTCAGCCACCATCAAAAAATCATCCATAAAGACTTTAATGGTTTATTTCACCACATCGGAGAAAGTATATATTATATATCTCTAAAACGTGGCTAGGGCATTGCATAGCCCAAATGTCATTCTTTTGAATACAAAGGTCCCAGAAGGACATTTAAAAGTAGTCTTCTCTTGGTCCTCCAGTACTATAGTAATCTGGTTATACCTGAGTACCTATCAAGAAAATAGTATCATTTTCTGCCCACTAACTTGTCTAGCATCTGATGCATGAACGACATTGGAAAATGATCCTTATAGGTCCATGCATTCAGCTTTCTACAATCCATGAACACTCTTCATCCAGTGATTAGCCTCATAGGTACTAGCTCATTCTTCTAATTAGGCACAACAGTTATTCCGCCATTCTTAGGAATGCATTGAACCAAACTAACCTACTTGCTATCTGTAATAGGAAATACCACACAAGCATCTAACCACTTAATGATTTCCTTCTTAACTACCTCCTGTAAAGGAGGATTAAGTTATCGCTAATGTTTAATAGATGGAACACAATACGGTTCAAGATGAATTTTGTGAGTACACAAGCCCGATAGAATACCCATAATGTCTGCAATGGACCATCCAATGGCCCTTTTGAAATTCTGCAAAACTGATAACAATGCTTCTATTTTTGACTGTCTCGGGTCAACTACAATAATAACCGACAAAGTGTTGTTGTCCCCCAAAAATATATATTGCAAGTGCGATGGGAGGGCCTTTAACTCTAACACCGGTATCTCCTCAATGGATGGGCGAGCAGGTGGAGTTGTTCTACCCTTCAAAACTATATCAAGCTTATTTAGAGAAAAATCTTAACCATCACCATATAATGTACCAACAAGTTCCTTATATTCTCCTATGCCATCAGAGTTAAAATTTATGATCACAGTTGTAAGTGCCTCGACACCTAGACTTTCTTCAATAGGAACAGCCGCATCAGATCTATCGTCCCACAAAGTTACAGCATCAACATCATGAAATAAATCTACCTCTTCATTATTCATGTTAATCATATATATCACTCTCAACCCATGGATTTGCATATGTCGAATATCACCTATTTGTTATTGAATTCTGATATTAGATGACCAAGTTCCATATTAATCAATGTTCTACTTGTAGCCATAAAAGGTCTACCAAGAATATTTGGGACTTGAAATTCCACTTCATAATCTAACACAAGAAAGTTAGCAGGAAAAATAAAAGAAGATACTTTTATTAAGACATCATAAATGATGTCGACTGGATTCTTCACACTCCTATCTGCCATGACTAGCCTCATGGTGGTGGTTTTTGCAGCATCCAACCGTAACTGCTTGAATACTTCAAATGGTATGAGGTTGATACTAGCATCCAACTCACACAATGCACATACAAAGTGAAAAGATCCAATGGTACAAGGTATAGTGACTGCACCAGTATTCTCCTTCTTATCTACCAATGATCTAGTGGCTATATCACGGCAATGATGGACATTATCAATTGGCTTATAACTGACTGCTCTTTTCTTTGTAATCAGATCCTTCAAGAACTTCGCATAGCCTGGCATCTTCTCCAATGCCTCTACAAGTGGTATATTGACAGTTATTTTCTTTAGCATAGACAAAAAATTTTGATACTTACTTTCTTCTTATTTCTTTTTTAGTCTTTGTGGATAGGGAGGACATGGACTTGGAATAGGTTTTAACATAGGATCTATAGCCTTTTCTTCTCCTTCATTCAGCTTGTTGATTCTTCCTACATCAACTGGATCAACATCATTCTATTTTCGCTCATCAACAGTAGGTACAGGTGGATTTGTAGTAACTTTACCACTTTGAGTATTAATGGCATTTCATTGACTATTATTTTTGGAATTTACCACTGTGTTGCTTGGAAGAGTGCTAGGCTGTCTCTAACTCACTGTGGCTGACATCTTCCCAAACTATTGCTCCAACTGCCTGATTGTTGTGGCATATGATTTGACTTTTTGATTTAGTCCAGATAGATCTTCTTTGATATCCTTTAGAGAATGTTCTTGACTTCCTTGTCCCTTGACTAGCATAGACAAGAGGGCCACAACTCTAGAATCTATATCTCAGCTACCTGGTGGAATGTATTTGTTAATCTTCTCCTTACAGTTATCCTTACGTCACTAATCACCATCTATGTATTTGCTTCTACCTCTATATCTATTACTATAATAGTTCTGACCTTGATTCTCTTGCCCTTGGTCTTAAAAATCTGCCAATCTATGATCAAGATTGTTTGCCTCTTCTTCAAATTCAATCTCGAATAGTTTGAATGCAGACCCTAGTGTTGCTACTACATTTACTTTCTCAAAATTTAATAAAGCTAACTTTTTGTGAGCAATCCAATATCAGTTTAAAGTTATGCTAACTTTTGTGCAACCATATTATTACCTGCTCCATATGTGTTTGTCTCTCCAATAGCATATGTACCACTACCACGATCAGAATCTCTGGTATGCCATCGTCTATTGGAAACTGTAATATCAGCAAGCAATTCTTGTGCAACACCCAATGAAGACGCATAAATGCTCCTCCAGAAATAATATCTACCATGGCTCTCGAACTATCACTTAGTGATTTATAAAATATTTATGACAAATTAGATCCTCTAATTTTTTGGTTTGACACCAGGCTCAGCTTCTTAAATCTAAACCATGATTCATACATCGATTCTACAGTTAGTTGTCTGAAATTATAAATTTCATCCTTCAGTTGTAGCATCCATGTGGGAGGGGAAAATATACTCAGAAATTATTTCTTTAACTCATTCCAAGTAGTGATAGATCCTCTTGGTAGTTCCCCTAGCCATAGAGTTGCCTCTCTAGTTAAAGAAAATGAGAATAACCTCAATCTCAATACTTCTTGAGCAACCCCTAGGAGGTTATAGTTTATGCAAATCCCAAAAAAAATAGTAAGATGCATGGTTGCATCATCCTTAGCTGCTCCTGAAAATACACCTTTCAGATTCATCAGCTGGATCATAGCACTAGAAATATTAAACTTCATATTAGGAACTAAAGCAAGAGGAATAATAGCTCCTGTCACAGCAGGGTTAACATAACTCATATCTTCATCATCCTCATCATATGGATCTAGGTGTTGGTATGCTAGAACATATGGAACTTTTCCCCATTGAACCCAATGATTAACAACCTGTCTAGGTCTGGCTAGTCCACATTGCTACACCAAATCGGCTTCAGTAGCCAGTCTAGCTTCTTTAGCTTCTCTATGTTCTCGCACCAATAGTTGTGTCTGTATGTTTTCAATATTTTGCGTGTATAATAGATCATGTGGGAGTGTTGCATTTGGGTCCACAGGTGGGGGATCTTGCACCCTATTATGAACTTGTCCTGACATCTTTCTTGGTGTTTGAAGGATTCTTTCTGGATCTAGATCAATAGGGAGTAACAGATTGTCTCTACTCTTAGTGCTTGGCATACACCAGTGTATGCCAAATCAAAAATAGAAAATTAAAAACATGAGAACTTCACTAATTCAAATCATTACTCAAACGTTTTTCCCCGGCAACAACACCAAAATTTGGTGTCGCCCAAAATTATACCTCAATCGGAAGTATAATGCAGCCGATAAAAATATAATAACCTAACTAGATTGGGGCTGATCCCACAGGGAAAACGTGAGTAGTTTTTTGCCTTGATTTAACCCTCAAGCAGTGTAGGAAAGTAAATGGGAGGGGATTTTGTAATCAATAGCAAAGAGTAACCAATTCTTGAGTGCTTTTGAGTTGTAATCAATAGGAGATGAATAATAGGTCTGTGTTCCCCCTATCTTCTCAACTCCGTAGACTTCTCATGATCAACCCACTGCGCTAGTGCTCTGCATGTAAAGCCTACAAGATAGGTATTATTAGCCTCCTTTTGAGTGCAAAGATAAATTTCACCCTTAGACTTGGTTATGGTCATAAGGTGTTGCCTTGAAGTCCCTTGCTACGGCCATAGTTCACTTGATCCTTGGTTATCGAATCAAGTGATAAGATGGAATACAGGGACTATAAGATGGAGGTAGAAATCCCAAATTACTATCCTAATCTAATTTTCTCAATCACTAGATTACTGGTTATCAAAAGAATATGAATAAAGGCTTTTATCTCAAGATGTTTCAGTTACTTGAAATCAATTATAGTGAATAAGAATTAGGTTACATACATAAACCATAGAACAAATGTGTGTTAAACTTCTTCTATGTAGCTAATCCGCCAGGGTTCCCACAACCCTAGCTAAAGAAATTAGTCGCTCATGTTTGTGCAAGAAATAATTATTATCAATGAAGAACACATAAAATCAATTACACAAGAATAAGATAAATAAAATCCAAAGTCTTTAATTGAATAAAACCCTCAAATCTCAAGAATAATTGTAAAAGTATGTACTTGTACATAAAAGAATGTCACTACGCACAACCTAATAAAAGGTAAACCCTAGGGTATTTATAGTATCTCAAATAATATAAAAATTCTATTAAAATGAGAAAGATAAAGTTAAGTCGGCAGTCGGTATGACTCAATCTTCACTCGTATCCTCAGCCTATGTTTCGTACCCTGCCTTGTCGTAACCATTCCACTGTCTACTCTTCCCATGGCTTCAATTCTTTGTTTAGCTTACAACATCGGCTAGCGAGTTGTAACTATATATACGACTTGTGTCCTTGATCCGTATCCACTTGGGACTTTAATTTTTTCCAATCTTGAACACTGGTTAGTATACGACATCCCTATATGACTCGTACTCAGACTTCCAACTTATATCCTTATGATACTTTAATTTCTGGATAGTATCTTGGATTTTGTTATGCTCACGGCTTCAAAATATGATTCGTATATTTCCTTGTAACTGGAATACTTGAGTCGTATCTTCTTCATACTTGGTTTCTTGATTTGTCTTTTGTTTTTTTTTCATATACAATTCAGCATACAAGTCATAACGAATGGTTACGACTCAAGAGCAGACTCATATAATGATCGAAGTTATTTCTTTTTAGGTCTTTTTCTCCTCTTTTTATTCAAATAATGTTAAGAACCTATTTTACCTGCAATTCACACCAAAGTGCATTATATCTAACAAAACAACCTAAGTTCATCCATAAATTCACAATTTTAAGCATCGAAAGTGTCGTGTTTCCATGCTACATCACCCGACAAGGACGGAGGTTACTATGATGATATGATGATTCCCGAAAAAGTCGGAGGTGATTATTGATGTGCCTATGTATATATCTACTAATTTGAATTTGGCTAACCCTATGTATGACAATTATATGTTTATTTATGCTCTTGGGTAGTTGGGTATTATGTTTATATTAGAGATGTTGGCTATAGTCTTCTAATGAGTTAATTTATAAAGTGGTTTAGTTGTGATTTAAGGATAAAGGATTCTTAGTGATAGATATTGCTCAAGTGACTAATATTGGCTAATGGATTAGTGAACCTTAGTCATAAAGAGAACTAGTGGCATTGATGGTTAATAGTAGTGATGATTATATTATTATGGAGATTAGTGATAATAGGATTAGCGATGGTGATGATCAGTTGCTATTAACGACTAAGTTTATGATGTTGATTAGTTGTTAAGCAGGGATTTGTGGATTAATGATACTAGTTAATAGAGGATGTTAGTTGATAGTTAGATAATGAATAAATGGTGATTGGTGAACTTTTGTTAGATGGTGGCTAGTGAAAGTACGATGGCCAGAATTAAGTATTGGTTAATTGGTGAATATGGTCTAGAGGTGAATCTTGACTAGATGCTAAATATTGGCTAGATATTAAATAATGGTTAGACGTTGATCCATAAATAGTGTTCATGTAAGGAATAGTGGATAGGTGATAACTAAAGGTTATATGATGGCTAGTAAGTAAATGGGTTTAATAATAATCGCTGGCTAGCTAATAATATGTGAATAGGGTGTATTGACGAGATATATGCCTATATGATGGTAAGGTTACGGTTATGAGTCTATTTGTATATGTTATTTCATTACGATTATTGATGATGATTATGAATGTTGGCAATTGGACGGTTGATAAAAATTGAGGAAAACTATGGATAATGAGGAAAGTTTGATATTTTGTTGATTTGATTCCTTTATGTTTCTCTTAGGTGTACTCTTTGGTGGTATGGGACACTGTGATGGGTTCTTTACTTTATACACTAGTTTGTTTATGGGCGCCAACTTTGTACTTGTGTTTTCTTGTGATTGTAATTGTGTTACCTTATGATTGTGAATCATTTATTTCTTCTGCACGATGATATTGGCTTGCGTTTATGCCTTATGTTATATTGTTATCTTGATATTTAGTGCTTATTATGTACAACGATATTGGCATATGTTGATGCCTTATGTTACACTGCTATTTTGGTTTGTTTACTTATTATATATAATGTTGATGGAGATGATTCAGGTTTAATTTTATACCTTGACTTAGTTATGATTATCTTGCACTTTATCATTCTTGTATCATGATTTAGCTCAGTTGGCCGATGATGCCTACTGAGTACCCATTGTTTTAGTACTCATACTACACTTCTTTAATTTTTTGCTGCAGATCTGAGTATTATTTGTGATCGTTCATCATGGTTCATGTAGAGATTAAAGTTCAGAGATAGGGTGAGATCTTGGAGTTTAAGTCACCAAATTTCCTTCTATCTCTTATATTTAGTCTTTAGTATTCGAGATAGATGTATCGACTATTCTAGACTTGGAGTTGTACTGATACGATTAGTTGCTCTTGTACTAGCTATACTAGGTTTTGGGATTGGGTCTTGTATGATTGTTTATTCTATAACCCTTATGTTTACAATTGATGTTCTCGAATTTCACCTATGTTGGGCCTTTCTTACCAGATTAACCCATTATGTTAGCTCCGAGTTATAGTATTGGCTTGCCTACTGGTGGAAATTGGTAGGTGCCATCATGACTCATAAATCGGGTCGTGACAATAATCTTTTAAAAATTCCATCCATATCTACTGCCTTAGATTCAAATCTCTTTGGGTAAACATGTGTTGCAAACTATGGTGGTTAGTGAAGACCTCACATTTGATACCATAAAATAGTCCCTTCAAATCTTTAGTGTAAACACCACTGCTGCCAGCTTCAAATTATGGGTTGGATAGTTCTTTTAATGAAGCTTTAATTGACTTAAATAATAGCCAATGACATTCCTATCCTACATTAACACAGTACCCAATCCCAAACATAAGGCATCACAAAATGCTATAAGGTCCTTACCTTTACCCGGTAGAGAAAGAATAGGTGTTATGGTCAATAGTGTCTTGAGATTTTGAAAGCTCTCCTCACACTTATTCCACCAAGCAAAAGGTACTTCTTTCTGAGTTAATCCTGTCAAGTGTGTTTTTATGGATACAAAGTTTCTGACAAACTTGCGGTAGTATCTAGCAAGACCCATAAAACTCCTTACCTCAGTCACTGAGTTAGGCCTAAGCCAGCTCTTAATTGCCTCAATCTTCGAGGGATCCATCCATTACACCATTTTCTAAAATAATATTCCCTAAGAAGAAATAGAAGACATTCAGAATTCACACTTTGAAAACATGACATACAAATGCTTCTTTTTTAGAATTTCCAACACAATACAAATATGACATGCATGCTCCTCCTTACTCTTGGAGTAAAATCAATAAACACAATAACAAAATAATTTAAAATGACTTAAACATATCATTCATCAAGATCATAAAAGTTGTTGGCACTTTGGTCAACCCAAAAGACATCACTGGAAACTCATAATGGCCATACCAAGTTCTAAAAGTTGTCTTTGGTATGTCCTCCAATATAATTTTCAGTTGATGATAACATGACCTCAAATCAATTTTGGAGAATATTGTCACATCTTGTAACTGATCAAACAAATCATCTATGCAAGACAAAGGATATATATTCCTGATGGTGTCTTTTTTCAACTTTCTATAATCGATACACATCCTCATGCTACCATATTTATTTTTAACAAAGAAGATCAGATCACCCTAAGGTGAAGTACTTGGCTGAATGAACCCCTTATTGAGTAGATCCTGTAGTTGAGTTTTGAGTTTTCTCAACTCTACTAGAGCCATTCGATAGGGAAGTATAAAAATAGAATGAATGCCCAGCTATAATCCAATGCAAAGATCAAGATCTTTGTGTGGAAAAATACCTTTTGAAATTCAGAAACCACTGAAACTGACTCTATCAATAGAGACCCTACACTCGCATCCCAAAGATGAGCTAAAAATGCTAAACACCCCTTCCCTGCTACTTTCTAGCTCAGACAAATGATATATTTTTCATCGGTTTGACCTTATACACCCCCTCTCACTCTAGTTTATCCATTCCAGGCATAGCTAAAGCCATTGTCTTAGCATTACAAACTAGGATAGCATGATATGGAGATATTCAAGTCCTACCTAAAATTGCATCAAAGTCCATCATATCCAGGATAGTCAAGTCTCCCAATCCTGAAAACCCATAAACATCATAAAACAAGAATGATAAACAAGGGTTACCACCATAGATTCCCCAACCGAAGTAGACACATACATTGAAAATTCAAGTCTATCACAAACCAAATTCAGACCCATTGCAAACTTGTCATATACACTCTCTTTTAAAATGACAAACAAAACTATAATAATAATATCCCTACTCAAGAGAAGTTCGATTGGTAGAAGAATAGAAAGCCTCTTGGCTCCCCGTAACCTGCGGCTGAGAAGAGGACTTTGATGGACGCACAGTAAAAATTGACAATACTGACTTAAAAGGGCGATCTAAGTAGGCCTGCTGACTGGGGATAATAGAGTAAGGCCCACTGAAATTTCAATATTATGGGACTTTTTAGCTAACATCTTATCCTGACTTGCTTACGTGTCCCCTTCCATCATCTTCACATAATAAAAAATATCACTAAACCCTTTTCCTATAGAAGTCATATGAACGGACAAAACCTGAAGATCATAATTCAAACCCTTGACAAAAATTTGAAACTTCTCCTCTTCAATAGTCAACAGTTAAGTAGTATAGCAAGACGGGGCATAGAACTTAGCCTCGTTGGCTGTAATTAACATGTTACCCTACTCCAAATCCAAGAAGTCATCCTTTTTATGATCAACGGGGAATCAAGGCACATAATTCGCTACGGACAAAGCATAAAATTGATCTTAAGTCAATAGTAAGACCAATGATCGACATTTAACAAATGATTTCTATCATTATTTTGTATCCTTCTCTAACAAAAAGGTCACAAGCTTAAATCCATGTTGCTACATAATTCCCAACTTATGTAACCTCTCATAAAAGTCAATAACAAACTCGAAAGTGTCCTTAGACTCAGTACCCTAAAATGATGGAGGCTTTATCCTTATAAACTTGGACAACAACTTATGTCTAGTACCAGTCATAATAGCACCCAATATCGGATGAGGGAAAAATTTCGTCCATAAAGCCTCATCCGTTCTAGGAGCCATATCAATAGCAAGATAAGCACCTAGAACCTAAAGAGACTGCATAATAGAGGTGACCCCATTTCTGGTCAGTCCACTTAGAAATCTAACACCTGTTGAATTACCCAGAGACATGGGGGTAAGGTTGCACCTCCGGCTAATGCCGCCACTTTTTGCTCTATTTTGAGCTCCTCTACTGCTTTCATTCCCTTCAAATGATCTTAAGGTTAGGGAGGTGATACTAACCTCTCACAAGCTTAGCCAGCAACTTCTTAAGCTCTAACCTTAGTGAATATTCCTCTCTATTTTTCTTTCTCCCTAACCCTTCCTCGTCCTCTTCCCCTCACGGTAGGATCTACAATTGGAGCTATCAATGTGGGGGATACGATTTGAGTTTTACTCAATCTAGTAGTTACCATTTACGCATAAAATAATAAAGATAGTTAGATACCAATTTAGATCACCAAATACTAATTGGGATCAAGTTATACCATGAAAGAAGCAAGAATTACAGTCTTTCTAATGTCCTATAGCCTCTCGAAGAAAAGTACGTACGTTTCCATGTCATTCTGCAAGACTCTATTAGATTTGTTTTGGTATAATGAGATCGACAAACCTAGACTCTGATACCAACTTTGTCATGACCAAAATAGATGTAAGTGAAACCCACCCTATCCTTCGATGGGAGAACAACTACCGTAGAAAGCATTGGCATCCTTAGAGAAAATAAAGGAAACTAACCCATTAATAGATCAAAAGATATTCAGCGTCTGAAGAAAAATATAACCACAATTTGGTTATGAAACATTGTGCTTAACCAAATACCCATCCCTAGGATCCAAAAGTTGTATGAACCAAAACTATTAAAAATTGTCAAGAAAAGGATGCAACCCCAAAAACAAAAAGAAAGGGCATAAGTCCAAAATAAAGGACTATATCATCAAAGAGGGATCTATGGTGGCCCAAAATATGCTTCTCACCCTTGAATTTAAGTCACATGACAAAGTCAAAACTGAGGTCTTGCACGAGCCGTTAAAATATGTACTATACTCAATAAAAGTAAGATCAGGTATAGTATCAGCACACAAGTAAACAACAATGTACTGGTAGGGTCATTTGGCCAACCTAAGATAAAATATATAAACACTTAACCATAACATAGTACAACAAGTTAACACATGCTCACTTCTACTACACCTTCATATAATAAGTAACACTTAGAATAGTTTAGGAATACTAGGAACAAGTCCAAAGATGTCAACAAGGTATGTTAGTCAAGACAAGTCAAATCACCAAGATAAAATAACATATAGAATCTTTGGTTCACTCATGAAACTGTTAAGCTCACTTGTACCTTAGACATGCACACTAAGGGCCTTATAATCTCACACTAGTCATAACCTGTAGGGAAAAAGTTCTATCCATGTACCAAATATCAGACACAAGTGTCTGCCAACCTTAGTCAACCAATATCCCATGAGAATATCCAAATATCATAACATTCCACAATCAATAATGGAATATAAAGAAATCACATAATATAATGATAACAACCAACACTTGTAATATCTACAAGCTTTACATATAAATTAAAATATGATCTCCCTTAACAACATGCATTAGTGATCCATACTAAGAAACAGTTCTATGCACATATAACACAAATTAAATTAAACTACATAACCACTACCTACCTCAATCCATGCCTGCAAAACTCAACAAAGCCCGAGTCTTGCCTTTCCATACAAATCACATAATCAATGCAATTACCTACCACGTTGGTTATTATAACTCACACTTAACTCCTAAGGCCAGATCATGATCATTTCCTCCCGTTCTAGGGGTTTCCTGCTATAATTCACTTAAAGCAATTTCATGAATAATTTAGTGAATTAACAATATGCTGGGTAACTTAATAATTTTTAACCAAACTCAATGATTTTGTACCTAAATTATACTTTTGCACCAAAAAGTCGAGTAAGATAAGCTCTTAACATTCTCTAAAATATGTTAACTGGAAATTCTAGAGCTAGATAATCGATTCACTAGTTTACAAGGATGAATGCCTTACCTAAGAAAGAAGAACGATGAAAAACTAAGTGTTTTGCCAAAATCGTCATTGTTGTAGACCCAAATCATTCTTTGAAAGAATGATTCATTTTGGATTTTTTCTGGGTAAATCGGCAACTTACATCTTTATGGCGATATACATCACTATAGCAACATCACCATAGTGACACATGTTGCCATATCGACCATTGACCGGACGCTATAGCAGGATTTATTCCACTTTTGCATATATTGCGATAAAAACATGGATGAAGTAGCAAGTCTGATTTCCTCCAAAACTCTCATTTTTAACAACACATTAAATTTAAGACATCTCAAACAATTTTTTTTCATCAAGAATAATTTTGGGAGTTTTACTTACCCGAATGCAATTCTATAAAATCCTATGGTTCCTTATCATCTTAGATAATTAGAAATAAATATAAACACTATCATATTTATTCAATATATACTCAAATTTTTTTAGACCACACCTCGCTCAAATTTCATCTGAGACTAGCCTAACTTGAAAATTATAACTTTAAATTCGGATAAAATCTTAACTCAAACTTTTAAACGAGAGACTAATCCATAATGATGAAAAGGATCATTATGTAGATTCAAATAATGAATAACACAAGGAGTCTAAAACATATGAGAAAATGTTTTCTCCACCATAGTACCGGCAAGTTTCATACTACATTCATTATCCATAATAACGTGAACAACTTTATTTGGATCTACTTTTTCTATTGCTTCAATAAATAAATTTGCAACATATTCTCTATCCTTGGTGATCTCACTAAAATTTATTAAATTTAAAAACATTGGACCCCCACTAGACGATGTCAATATATTGATCAAAGGTTGTTTTTTAGTGCCAGACCATTCTTCGGAACAAAAAATTCTTTTTTTTCTCAGTATTTTTCATTGGTGGAAACTTCTTATAAATGTGAGTTTATTCTTGAGCCAAAAGAGTTGTTACGAACATATAATATAATGGGGTGATATAACAGGGAAAGAAATTTTTAGCCAAAAACTTCAAATATTTTTTAAAGTATGGAGAATTCGCAAAATTAAATGATAATTTGATGCACAGAACATTCTAGCTGCTAATTTATCTACAATATTCCTCTCATGGATGCCAAAATAATTTTTTATAAATCCACTTTCTGAACTCTTTCTTTTTTCTGTTGAAGTAAATCAATGATCTTTGACAATTAGCTTTTTTGTTGCATCACCTTGAATGGGTGATTTTTTTCCAACTTGTTTGTGCTCCATCTTCAAAGTCCTCAATATATAATCATGAACTTTGCTACATATTTGAACTCCATGATGTGATAATCTTAGAAAATATGTTTTAACTCTATTATATGATCCAGTAACTTGTTTATTGCAATAGTTACATGACCATATTCTATTTCCACCGCTATTGAAAGCAATTGAAATTACTTTTACATGATTTCATAATGATTTGTCATCAAAATCTACCCCTACACTTTTTGTTTGTCTCATAGAACCCTTTCTCTTTTGGCTATCCGAAAAAAATGGTGTTGTATTATTTGATAAAGAATGACAAAAAGTTTTAGGTTAAAAATTCTTTGACAGAGGTTCTATTTATAATATCATTAATGAAGACAATTTTTTACTTTTTCACTTTTAAATCAATTTACTTTTTCTTGACACATAGGGATTAGGTTTAGTTGTTACATTACTTTACTATTTTTAGTTACTTTTGTAATTAGTTTTTACTTTTTCAATTAGGAGTACTATATAATCATATTATATATATAACCGACATATTATTTTAAGCTAGACAACAGACATATTCTTCTTATATTCTAAAGAATAAAGTATATAATGACACCAATACTGTCTATTTCTTCCCTCAAACGACGTCGATAGGTTGTAATTTGCTCCTCTGATTCGACTGGGCTTCAGAATTACGACTATCTCTTTATTCCCTAAGACACCGACAACTGAAATTGGATTTTTTTTTTCAATTTTACAATTGTCGGTGAAGTCGTTAGTTGAACTTTTTTCAAGTAAGTTGCCGGTCAATCTGATTTTTTTCTCTAATGTGTTCTTGTTTTGATCAACGTATTCGAAGTCGTTTGATCAAATCTAAGATGCAAGAAGCACCCATTCCTGTTTCAGTCTTGCGTTGAGACGAGTTCAGCAATAAAATCGAAGAGTCCGTGTACATAGTTTCAAAAATACACAACGCTTTCAAAAAAGTGAAATCAAGTAAAACAAGAACTTTCATAAGGTTACTACAAATAGGAGGAGAGAAATTAAGAGGAAAGAAAAAAGTAAATTGAATAGGGTGTTTTAAAAATGTGAAGTCACTAATGTAAAGTAGTAATTAAGTAAAGTCAATAGTAATAAATTGAAACCGAATGGATAACTCGATAAATTTTTTATAAATTCATTAAAACCCCGTTTACCCAATAATTCGGTAGAAATAAACCAATAACATCTTTATTCAATTTGATTTATTATTCGGTTTGATTTTTGTACATCCCTCTATGAAACTACTATAGTTCTTGATAAATGGACGGTTTCTTATTTTAAATAAAACTCAAAAAAGGCAATGTTAAACTTGATATTTCTCTTTCCTGATTAAAATACTAAGCTAGAAAAAAAAAGACATTAAAAGGTTAAAATTATATTCTAATCATCTATTAAGATAATGTTAACAATGATATTACTTTTTTTATATTAGTTTTTTTTAAAATATGTAATCATTAACCTCTCCTACATAATGGAGGAATCAACTTTTCTAAATAAGCATTGTTAATTTCTCAATATTTGTCTTTTCATTAAACTAAGCACTCGGGCATTGTATTTTATGTGTGAACTTCTATTATTAAATTAAATCTTAATTGTAGATTTTTTTGTCTTTTGATAAATGTTAAAAGTATATATGATTTTAATTAAACAAAAGAGTAAATACATCAAAACATCATAAATTTGTCCTCAAAACTCACTTTAACACTTTAACTTTATGGGAAATTATTTACCCTTAAACAACTTTCGAATGAATTAAATACCACTCTAAAGATATAATACCTCACATGACCCCAAAGTTTCAATCTTTTCCATCAAAAATCACAACTTTCAGCAGATACACAAAGTAATTCAACAATTAAACTCCAAAGTTTTAATCTTTTTCTCAAAAAATACACAGTTTCAGCAGACCCACAAAGCAATTCAACAATAAACTCGAAGATTTTGAACAACTCACTTAACGATTCTTCACAAACATCAAAATTTCATACTCCCCATCAGTAAAAATCACATAAAAATCTCAACATTTCAAACCCCCACACCCCAACAATCTCTAAATTCACAAATAGCCCAACTGAAAAAAAATAAACAAAAAAAATTTAAAAAACATTGTATGAGCTTCAATTTCTTTGAGATCGAGGGGTTTGAATTTACCATAAATAGAAATGGGATAGGGTGGGAGGTTGAAGCAGCTAGGAGAAAGGGATGGGAATTTGGATAAATTGGAATAGGGTGGGGAAAGAGGGAGGGGGGAGTTTTTTGTTTTTTCTTTTTCCACATAAACACCTAGGGCCTTTTAAAAAAATGAAACTCACGCATTTATATATATATATATATATATATATATATATATATATATATGTCACATCAGCTTTAGAGGTTGAAATTAATTCATTATAAAATTGTTAAGAAGGGTAAATAAATAAAAATTTAAGTGCTAAAGTAAATTGAGAGAATAAGTTTAGGAGGAAAATGATGATTTTACTCTAAACAAAATGATAAATAAGATATTTACATGATCATCAACCAACACCACTTCATAATTATATTGATAGATTTAATTATTTATAATAATTGTTAATATTTTACAAGTGCATATTTAATCAAATAATTTAAAAATTTAAAAAGTAGTTTAGTATGATTTTTGATTAAAAAATAGTGAAATCAAAGGTTTTTTAGAATACTGCAAGGAAAAAGTCATCGTTTCCACCCTAAACTATACTCGAAAAGTCTAGGTCACACCTAAACTATTGTAGTGACCTATTACACACCTAAACTACATAAAAGAGATATTTTTACATCCTAAATATAACGTGGAAAAAATATAATTATTTAAATAACAAAAGGCATGTCTAAATTAAAAATTAACGCAAAAAAAAAAATTAAAATACTCTTTTTTCAGCCCCCAGTATCCATCTCCCCTCCTCCAACCCCAAATCATCATCTTCTTCATCACCCCCCCCCCCAAATCATCATCTTCTTCATCAAACCTCCCCCCAAACTCCAACCCCACTCCAACCAACATATCTTCTTCATCACCCCCACCCCTAAATAATGCAATTTCTTCACAGCCCATCCTCTACCCTCACCAAATCGATGCAGATTTCACCTATCCTCAACTCGATCGTGGACCATCAGATCTGTGTAACACTTCCATCATAAATCCATAACCGCCACAACATCATCACCCTCATTCCATCTTCTTTACCTATAGTGCCACCCTTGTTCCACCACAGATAACCTCCCGAAATACCCAAATGGAACCACCACAGCTGCTACTCAAAGCTTCAATCACCAAGCGTCTCCCTCTTCAATGTCGGAGTTCTAGCAGCGATGGTTGCATATGTCATTTGCATCTTTGATAATATAATTTTGAATTTTAATATTTTTGGTAGTTTTGTTCCACATATCTCTTTCTTCATTCTAAAAGGAAAAATTTCTTGTCTTTTGTAACACCTCGTATTCAAGTACGTGTATTGGCATATTCAAGTACGTGTATTGGTCTTATTTATATGAAATTAATTTTTTTTATATTATTTATACCGAAATTTATCCGTCGATGGTTCCGTGCGAAGGTTATTGAATAAGCTTTCCAACAATATAAAGATTTCCAAAAATGGATAGGTTTCAGATATAATCGAGCACGTTCAAAACTATAAAATGGTGGCCGAGATATTTGGGAATAGTAAATGTGCAGGAAAATTTCCTGCACACAAACTACTGAGGTCAGTCAAATTTTTGGATCAACTTTGAATGATCATAACTCCCTTAATATAATGAACTGGGAGACCTGTGACCTATGAAAAGAAATATCTTTGAGTCTTCTTTCCAATACAATTAGTTTCATCTAAATCCAACATCTGAGTAAGGAGTTATACTCGTTATACTTCAGCCTATCAAAATAGATTTTTAGGGTCAATTTCAAACGACCACAACTCCTTGTACAGGATGAACTGGGTGGCATACTTTATATGAAATAAAATCCCTTTGAATTATCCTTTCAACGATACTAATTTCACCCAAATCCGATATCGGAGCGAAGAGTTATGGTCGATCTACTTTAGCTTATCAAAATAGTCCACCAAAGGACAGATTTGACATTATTTAAATTTTAATGGCATTTTGGTCATTTCCTATTATATTATGGACAGGAATATGTGTATATATTCATGTATATGAGTTCAAAAACTCATTTTCATCATCAATCATTGAGAAAGAAAAAACCCTAGCCAAATTTGACCTTTAAATTACTTTTGATTCAACCATAGAAATTCCAAAGTAATCCGATAACTGCGTTTTTCATCTCAAGAGCTTCGAATGGCACCTATTATTTATGCAAACAGGATTGCATAATGAAGAGGTGAATTCTAAGGTATGAATATTGTTTGCCTTTGTTCTTTTCCATATGTATATGTGTGATAGAGAATTATATGTATTGGTTATTATTAAAAGGTGATGGAAATAGGGTTATGGACTATTTTGAATTGTGGAAGGTGGATATGGTAATTGAGTTATGGAAGGTGGATATGGTAATTGAGTTATGGAAGGTGGATATGGTGATATGCTATTGAATTGATGATTATTTATGTCTATGGCTCAATTTGATTTAATGGATTAGTTGGAAGGATAAATGAATCCAAACTTGATATTGAAGGATGTTGTATGAATATGCATGGTATGTGAATGTAATTAGAGTATAATAGGGTTAAAGTGACACCCTTTATGGTGTAATTAAGGCTTACTACTTAACCACTAGTTTGGTGAATTCAAATAATTGAATTGTGACGTTTGGTTGCTAATACTAGATTGCTATATATGTTCATTGTAGATAAGTAATCCGAAAAGACGGGAAGTCCATTTGGGACTAGTATTGAAGGTTGACAGTCAGGTATGTAAAGCATACTCTATACCATGTCTTTGGCATGAAAGTGAACAATTTCTCTATTAATAAATTTTCCAAAGTTATTCAATAACATGTGATCCATAATGGTTTTGTATGATGTCCTACGTTACCAATGAACTTGTTTCCACCCTACAAGATGTTAAGACATTCCAATACTTACTTGTTTTCCAAATCTTACATGTTTATTGCACTAATGAATGTCAGAAGGTATCCGGTTACTCAAACAAGATCCATGTGCTATTAATGACTCCAAAACGTTTCATTGATAGACCAATAAGTTCCTACTTCATTGTTATGGCATTGATGACTCCAAAACACTTCATTGATGTGCCAATGAGTTCTTACTTCATTGTTATTGCATTGATGGTATATTTATATGTCTCTTATTGATGTATCATTGTTTCAAAGTATCAAAAATACGGTGGCGATCGAAATAACAATCTCAAAGATTAATTGAACTAAGTGATGGAAGTTCTCTCTTATCGGGTGGTATCCCAAGGGCATAAGCCTATCATGGGTCGATCCCTATTTATGTATTTATGGGTGGTATCCCAGGGGCATAAGCCTATCATGGGTCGATCCCAGTTGATATGTACTGGAGGCAGCCTAATGGTCACAGTACAGTACAGTAATGATTACAAAGATGATAAGAACGAAGGTAAAGTGATTGAATAAATATAATGTAGAGGTTGTCACAAGTTCTAGTAAATGTGGTCCACTCCTATTACGATTTATTCACTTGTTTCTGATTTCTATTGAGATCCTATATCATATGTGATTATCTACAGCTTTACATACTCAGTACATACCTCGTACTGACGTCCCCCATGGGGGACCTGCATTTTATGCTGCAGGCACAGGTACCTCAGCTCATACACCGCACAAGTAAGAGCCAGGATATCTAGCTGTTTTTGGTGAGCTCCAGTTTGCTTCGGGACTTTCCATGTCATATCCAGTCACTTTTGGTATTGTATAGAAGTTATTTATATGGCGAGGTGTGTCCCGCCTTAGTTAAACTCTGTGTATTGTCTAGAGGCTTTGTAGACCTAATGTACAGTCAAGGTGGTGTTTTGTTAATAGATGTGATGGCTCCACGTCCAAGTATTGTATATACATATATATGTGTGCTCAAGGTTATACAGGTGATTATTTTCTTTTATATGCACATGATGCTGTCCGAATTTTGGGTTATCATGGAGGTATGCATGGGAAGTATAAGGTTATGAGTTGGTTCTCCCAGGCTTCCTCGGTTACGGGTGCCAGTCCGCCCCAATAAGATTTGAGGCATGACATCTTTTCTCACCAAAAAATCAACAAGAAATTGATTTTTATGATAATTTTGTTGGTGGGATAAATTTTATAGTGATGAATATTGTAATACCCCGTACTTCTATCTAGCTTAAAATCATCCCAAAAATGTTAAAGACTTGATTTAAAAGATGAATCACTTTTATACATATGGAATTTTCAAGATTTTTACTTTTTGTTGTGTGAAAAATTGAATAAGCTTTTCATCGATACCAAATTAGCCCAAATCCAACACCCAGGCAAAAAGTTAGAGCTATTTTAGTAAGACAGTGTGCCACCTGAGCCATCAACGCGTCGCGTAGCATACCAAAATGGCAATCATCAAAATTCAGTAGGCCTCTGCGATTATGGAACGTCACGCCAAGGCTCAAATTCAGAGTTGTCAATTTTCAGTGTCTCAGCACGATACCACCGCGTCGCGGTAAGATTCCAGGTTCCATCCAGTATTGCAATGTGATTTCACCTCGTCGCTCCTTCATCCCAGTTCCTAGTTGGCAATTTTTAGTGGCACGATGCGATAGCTCCGCGTCACGCCAGATGCCCAAATCGGGTTTTCAGTGACAAAAAATAAAAACCTTCTAAGGGCAATAGGTTTTTTTCCATGACCCAGATCAGTCTTTAACCACGGAATTATGCCCTAAAAACCATATTACATCACTTTTCCTCACTTTTTCTCAAGAACAAAATCATTCTCTCTCAAGAACAAAAATCCTAGCTCTCAAATTCAAGGGCTAGATCACAAGAACTCTCCATCAATCCTTCCAAATTCATTAACTCAGGTATGCATAGTGTTCATTCATGGATTTCTTTCGTCCATGAAGCCTAAGAATCAAGTTTTAAATCATGTATTATGAATATTATGTTGTGGGTTGATTATGTTTATGTGATTGTTGTTGTATGGTTCCCGAGTTGGAATCTCAATGTGTTTTTATGGAATTACATTAGTAGATGAGTGTAAATCCATGAATTGAATGGTTTATAAGATGTTAATTGATGATTATACATATGCCCTAAGTGGTGCATGTAAGGTGTTTGATAAAATGCCTAGAAGACTAGAAATCATGTAATATAGTTCAATTGTGACTTAAGTGATGGATTCATGTTTTACCCTTATGTTCAAATAAATTTCATGTTATTGATGTGTAATGTAGATGTTGTTGAAATGCCTATGATGCTAGAATATGGAATTATGACATTGATTATATGCATTCCTTCCATGTACAAGATTATGATAACCATGTACTTCATGAAATCCCCAACTTATCCCCAAGAAGTGTCAAATCTTGTCGATTTCATGCTATCGAGTCCTGGGGGTACTTGTACCCAACAATTTAGCTGTATGCCTAGAGCCAGTGTCATGTTTTCATGATATCCTCAGTCAAGCCATGTTCAGTAGAATTCAATCAATCATTTGACTCAAGAAATTCAATAAACTTGGTAATCCCAGTAATCTCAGAAAGCTCAGTAATTTAGTTATCTCTGTAGTATTTTGTCAGTCAACGAAACTCTATGAACTCAATCTAGTTCAGTTCAGTTAATCATGTTCAGTGTCTATTTAGATGGGAGTAGGATTTAGCACCAAGTAAACCCAAGGATGAGGACACACACACTGACAGTTAAGGATGTGATCCTTAGAAGCAATCCTTGCATTCCAAAACTATGTAGCCAGCATAGGTTGAGACATCAACACTGTCAGATGAGGGTTGATGAGGTGGATAAATACTGTCAGATGAGGGTCCCACCGTTCTCTTTTGGGGACACTGCCAGACGATGGTCACTCACAGCTTGTCCTTACCAGTGTCGCGGTATTGATACCCTTCCAATTGGGGTTTAGATTAGACCCCAACTCAGCTATAATAACTTACTAGGGGCATGTCAGTTAGATGATTATCTCCTATAGTTTCAGTTTAAGATTCAGTCTTCAGAATAAAACTCAGTCCGGTTCTATAGAAATTAGGATGTCAGATACAGTCGCTCAGCTCAGTACGGAACTCAACTAGTTCCATCAGATTTCAGGACTGTCAGACACAGTCACCCAGTCAATAGTATATTAATTATACAAAATTCATGTTACCAGTATTCAAATTTCAGGACTGTTAGATACAGTCAATCAGACCAGTTCTTCATAATCAGAACTGTCAGAAACAGTCATTTCTTTATCAGTAATACGACATCATTTCCTTAGTGCTCAATAGACTTAGTCATTCAGTATCCCATTATTAGTACTCAGATATCAGAAAATCCACGTTATCAGAATTCATGAGTCAGTATTATCACGATCTCAGTTACAGTTACGTATTTATGCATGTATTCTCATGTTCATGTTATTAGTCAGTTAGTATTGTTCATGCATATGAACTTTTACATTCAGCCTACCTCACTTGCATACTAGTACATTCAACGTACTGACGCATTTGTGCTATGGTGTTTTATACCATAGGTTTAGAAGCACGAGCTCCCGAGTATCCTTAGTATATCATACGTTCAGCAGCCAGTCTAGCAGTGAGTCCTCATCATTCGAGGATAGCATGGTTATTTTATTACTTTATTATTTCAGTATTTCGGAGTTAGTTAGAGACATGTCCCATCAACTCTACAGGTTTCAGACCGTTTAGAGGCTTTCGGACTACAACATGTTTCAGATAATTTATTTCAGTTTTGGATATTGTTATACTCCATTACAGACATTATTTTATATTCAGTATTAGTTCAGTTTTGAACCTTATGGCCTTACAGCTTATATTCCACATAATTACAGTATATTATTCAGTGCTCAGTTACAGATATCAGTCATGGGTTAGATTGTGGTCCTTCGGCGTCATGAGCATCATGTAATGTTTCGGATACCATATTCGGGTCGTTACAAATTTGGTGTTCATGATCTCATATCAATGGAGGTTTTGGACATTGACCTCATAACAATGGAGGTTTTAGACATTGAAGAAAAAGGAAAAAGATTAAATTAAAAAGAAAAAAGAAAAATTTATGAAAATAATAAATTTATTATTTTTTCGTCTTATCCTGACGTGGAAGGCGCGTGTGCAACACCAAACCACATGCAAGTGGTATAATGCTTTACAGGGTGTAAAAAATATCACTTTTATATAGTTTAGGTGAGTAATAGGTCACTATAATAGTTTAGGTGTGACCTAGACTTTACGAGTATAGTTTAGGATGGAAACGATGACTTTTTCCAATACTGCAATGACAATTCTTCCTATGCCAATTTTTTAATCATTATTTAATCTTTGATTTTGAATATATTTTTCAATTGCTTTTTCTAGCTAAGCAGTTTAATTAGGGAAGAAAAACATTGAATTTAGCATTATCTTTTTTGTTTCATGCCCAAACCAAGTAATTGTCCACTTGACAAAAAAATAAAATTTCTTCATAAAAGTAATGTTAATTATGCTAATCACAAAATAAAAATTCTTTCACATTGTGTGTGTCCCCTATTTATGCAAAGGTCAAAATGACTAAACAAAGTTGAACTCGGAATCAAAATAAGTCAAGATATGAACATAGTGATCAAAATAAATTACATCTTTAATAAGTTATCAAAATAAGCTAATATAATAAACTATTACGTTTATATTTTTTTAACGATTTATGTCACATCACTACAATAACCAAATTTTTTATAAAATGTAATAATTTCTTATATTTACACAAAAATTCAAAAATAAATCACTGTATTATCATATCACTACCTTTATGTGAACTTTAAGTCAGATCAATACACCAACAAACTGGCTCCACCACTTTACACATTTATTTCTCTCTTTTCATTTCAAATCCAATTGTTTCGTACTCTTTCTTATAAATCTTCAACATATTAAATGCCTAGTGCGTTCCCAGTTGTTTTTAACCTTAGCAGATTCTTGAAGTGTAAATGTCATTGATACTTAATTATCCACAAAACTGTTTTAAATATAATTTATTAAATGCCTAGCCAATTTAGTCAGTATTATTTCGTTCGTTTATCTTCACTTGTCCATTTTTTTATTTTGAGGTGTCCAAAAAGATTTATTCAACTTATAAAATTAATAAATAATTTATCTATTTTTATTCATTATACCCGTGGTATTAAATACATTACATCACTCATTGATGTTGATAGTGTAAAAATATTTATGTTATTAGTATATATTAGGGGTGTGCATTGGTCGGTTTGGTTCAGTTTTACATGTTATTGGTTCGGTTTATCGATTTTCGAGTTTTAAATATGTAAAATCAATAACCAACCAATAAGATATTTTCTTATCGGTTTAGGTTCATCGGTTGTTGATCCTTAACGGTTCGGTTTTCGATTTAACCAATAAGAAAATACTTATAAAATAAAAATAGTAACAACTAACATAAAAAAATAAAATCTTAATTATCGCCAAAACTTACGCAATGCATTTTAATTTACAAGAATGTTCAAACTTGAACTGAATGTTAGTTAGGAAAAAAATTAAATCCTAATTGTTGGAAGCTATAAATGCTTTAAGTTTTCTATTACGATAATAGCCGAACTTTATATTGTGCCTTTGTTGCCCTGAATAGGTTAATACTTTGTGAATCACTGAATTATGAATTAGTAGTGCATATAATCTATAT
>NC_061118.1:26862722-26915936 GCF_002878395.1 Capsicum annuum | reverse complement strand
ATAACCCAATAAGCTAAAATCGATACTGAACCGTTTACCCAATAAATTTTTTTATAAAACCAATAAAAAACCGTTAACCCGATAATCGAATATCAATAACCCAGTAACATTTTTATCGATTCGATTTATCGATCAGTTCAATTTTTGCACAACCCTAATGTATATATAATGTAATTCAAAATAAAATATCATACCTCCTAAACAATTTTATTGCACTATAACATGGATTCTAAGATCTACATTAAATTTTTCCATTTAAATTATTTATAAACAATAAATAGTTTGAATGCATCTGATTATACACATTAACGTGGATAATGAGATGTACAGTAAAGTAAAATCAAGAAACTCGTACGTTTTACAAAATTTATGTGAAACGTAAGAATTTATTACATTTTACACCAAAAAAATTTTAAAAAAAGAAAAGAAAAATAGTGTATTTTCAAATTAATAACTTTATCTCAGCTTTAGTCAAATCATGTAAATTGTAATAAAAAGTTACAATTTATATAAAAATTCTAATTTATATAAATTGTAAATTTTTATTAAATTTATATAAATTGTAAATTTTTATTAAATTTATAAATTGGAACTTTTTGTTACATTTATTTTTTTTCTAAATTTTCCAATCCTGAATGTATAATTTTTTATCTGACATGTCACAAAAATGGAGTAAATAATAAGATGACATATTATATTTTTATTTCGTTCTATTTTTGAGTCTCAAGCTCCTGTAAATACTATATAAGAAGGTCTTCAACATATTTTTTCACCATGTTCTACATTTTCATCATCCCTTTATCTTTCTTAGTTTCAATCATGAAAAATGTTTTCGGAATCAAAAGTTAGAATTTTTTTCTTTTGGGATGATGATATTATTTATAATGGAAACACCATAAATTATAATTGTCTCCCGAAATACAATGTCAAGTATCCACTTAATCTTCGATTTAAAAAATTATGTGATTCACTTTACAAATGACTTATTCAACGATGACGGTTCGTTGAATAAGTAAATTTTTTATCTCAAGGACAAGTAAATTTTGAGAAATGGCTTATCAACGATGATGGTTCATTGAATAAATTTTTGAGGGCTCCAAATGACTATATAGATCATATCAAGCTAACTATTCTTAGAGTGTATATTAGGAAGGAGCCTAGGTCTAGCCGTCATCGTTCTCTTTTATCGAATGATGTCTTTCCTTAATCAGATAATCGTAATAGCCCGGAGAAGGTCCCCGTAACTTAGTCTAGTGATTTTTCTCACATGACTCAATATCAAAATATTCTTACTGCCAGATATGATTTTGATTTGAACAAAACTATTAATGAAAATGACTAGTAACATTCACTAATTTGTGTTATTTTTAGTAAAATTTTATGGCAAAACATTGTTAGTGTTTGATTATTATTTATCTTTGTAGGTTTTTAGCTCAAAATGAGATGAATATTGCTCCAAGTTATGGACAGGATCATTATTTTGGACAGAAGTCATAGTTTGAACTGATGAAAAATGTTGGAACATTCTCTAATGTGCATATCTCGACTAGTTTTGGTGCAATTGACTATAATTGTACGTTCAACATTTGAAGTTTAATTTAAGAAATTTTAATTAATGTGATAAACATATATATTTATATATTTTGTTTTGCGTATATAGGAAAAATATTATGCTAGATCAGCCCATTTTTTCCGTAAATATCGATGATGTTGATCAATCAAATTATAAATCAAGTTCACAGTGTGATAGTGATTATTTGTCAAACGCTGATGATTTGGAGATGAACGCCCATCCGTAGCATCATCGAGTGATGATGAATTTATGACTTCCAAGCGCTTAGCAAGATTAATGTCCATGAGTCCTATCCATATCGAAGAATTTTTGCCACCACAAAATCTATAATTAGTGGCTAGGTCACCATCAATCCATATGCCTGGATTTTATTATCGTTAAATTCCTTTTCTTGACCACTCTTTAGATTGTCCAGATATGTTTATGGATACCCATGGTGATAAATGTACATCACATCACAAGGTACGTGGCGTGAGCCACAAGATTTTATGAATAGTAATTTTTATGTTGAAGAAGGCATGTTGTTCAAGTCAAAGAAAAAGGTACAGAGAGCTTTTAATCTTTTACATTACAAGTGGACGAGAGAGTACTATGCCAATAAGTCAATAAAAATGTTGTGGCAAAGTCATTGCAGGCATGTAGATCAAGGGTGTGGATTTAAGGTCACTTTTTATAAGTCCAAAGAGACTAATATATGGACAACCGGGACATACCATGATGAACACACGTGTAAAATGGATGCATATCGTGAAGGTCACTCCAACTTGAATGCCAAGATGATTGCTTCCGTTCTTCTACTGCTATAAAAAAATGCCAAGATATTATTTTATTTTTGGATTATTTTTTACTTTAATAAAGAAATACGTATTTGGATTTGAAAATTAATATGATTTGAACATGTCAGTTGACTGTTAAACCATTGTTCTTAAAGCATATGGTAAATTGATAAGTGAAAGAAAGTCCTATCTCGGATGCAAGTGTGCATTTTAAAAGATCTATGGTACTTGAAAGGCTCTTTCAATCAGTTGTCGATGTACATGTATGTTTTGAAATGCTACAATCCAGTTACAGTAGTTGAATGGAAGTTGGAGCGGCATGATGATGTCGATGAAAATGTATTCAACTATGTGTTCTAGACATTCAAGCCATGTGTGATGGATTTCTTACAGTCGTTCTGTGATACCGATTGACGAAACACATGTGTATGGTAAATATGACATCAAAATGTTGATTGCAGTTGCAACAGACGGTAATGGCTCAATTTTTTCTTGGCCTTTGCTATAGCTGTGAATGAGAGCAAAGAGACTTGGACCTTATTTTTAGATTATTTGCATTAGCATGTTATCAGGGGTCGTAGAGGCATAACACTAATATCGAATAGGCATCAGGGAATACTTTCAACTCTATATAGTTCACCTAATTGGCAGGCCTCATTTGCTTTCCACTGATATTGTTTAAGGCGTCTTAAGGCTAATTTTAAAAAATAATTTTAAAATGTCACTCTAAGAAATCTTCTATGGGCAGCTACAATACATCATCAGGAGAATTTTTTTTTTGAAAAAAATACAAGAGACAGAGATTAGCGTGAAGGCCTATGCATGTGGTACCGTTAATGAGGTTTGATATTAAAAAATAGAAAGTGCCCAAAGATAGTGGTAGGAGATGATGACAACAAAAAACTCTAAGTCCTTCAATGGCATCCTGAAGCCAGCAAGGGGCCTATCAGTTACCACGATGGTAAAACTTACTTATAAACAGGTTGGGGGTCGATTTGCTACAAGATCGGCTTATGCTATGCGGTTAATATTAAAAAATCAGAAATAGATGCCAAATTCATTCAAGCATTTTGAGGATAATTATATAAAATTAAAGGGCCACACAATCATCAACTATCACCAGCAAAGGAATAATATATTTGAGGTGCTGACATGTACATACAGTGGTCATGATGGTAATAAGCGCATCACTTATGCATCATAAGGAATATGTCAATGTGGTAAATGACAATCATATCACCTTTCATGTTCTCATGCCATTAGGGGATTTGACCAAATTGGGTACCAAGCATGGGATCATATTGCACAAGAACATAGTGTGTTCAACTGTCAAAAAGCCTGCTCCGAATAATTTAATCCACTCTACGATGAAGCATATTCGCCTCCAAGTCTTTTTACTATATAGCGAACAAAAGATATCTACAGAAACTGGGCTCCAAAAAATAACTCGTTTACATAATGAAGCAAGTACGCTCTCTCTAAAGTGCGCATTATGCAAACATAATGGTCATGATAAACATAATTGACCCTCACAAAATCACAATGCTAGTTCATATCGAGTTAGAAATACCTCATGCGATGGCAGTACTTATCAAAGTTGATTTTTTGTACTAATTTTCATCATTTGTTGAGCACATTGTTAGTATTAATATATGAACATTTTTTATCATGTATGTGAATTTTTAATTTTATGAATGACTTTTATTTTTGTGCTTATAATAAACAATCATTATGACTAATAAATTATTTACAATAATCATTCATGTGGAGTTTCTGCAACAAAATTATGAAAATTGTTGTGGTGTAATTAAACTGGATCAACGACATAAGACTTCACAATCACATCCTTTTTAATATAGTTTGGGCCACTGAAGTCATTCACCCCAAATTAAGACATCTTTTGATTTACGAAATTGTGCCTCTCCTTCGATGATATGCCCGGCAACACCTAAATCATAATAGATAGAAATAGGTTCATTCAAAAGTGGACAAAGTAATCCATACCACTGTTTTCTTGTTACGTCGGTGTAGCAATTAAAATAATTTTTGGAGTGTAAGAGCTTACCTCTCCCCTTTGGGCTCTTAGTTCAGATCAACTTTTGAATCAGTCATTTCTATGCATTGTGAATAAGTGGAATAATTTTGTGGTGCTATCGCCGATGTATTCGCGGTATTAAAGAGGAAATAAATATTACATTTTTTTAATAATTAATTTCATTTTTCATTATTTTTCTTCATTGGTATGGGATGTGCCATATAAACAAAAAGTTGAGTCTGACCGATCATTAATACAGTGACAAATCAGACATATTTCTTTTTTCCATTAGTGATGGGACAACATGTCATATAAAGAAAAAATTGAATCTGACCGATCAAGCATACAGTGACATATCAGAGATATTGATGTGACAATGTGTCATACAAAGAAAACTTTTTATCTGAGTGGTCCATCATACAGTGGTATATCAGAGATATTTCTTTCTTTTTTGAAAATGATCATAATGAGATAATATTTTTTTTGTAAGATACTCCAATATTTCTTATTAACATATCAAAATAAAATGAAACAACAATATTACATTAAATTTATAGACCTAACCAAGGGTATAACATTTTCAAAATAAAAGGAATGTCAGGGTCATACAAATAACTCTCAAAGTATTAATTACATTGTCCTTGTTGTTTACTTTTTTTCACAGCAGGTCTCTCTTACGTAGGGTATCTCTTAACAAAGACCTAAGTAAATCTTGACCCCCTCATTTTATTGAAATTGTTACGTGAAATGATGGGATCATTTATCATCATGGGCCTTCTATTTGTTGAAAAATTGTCCTCCCAACGAAAATAATCGCATCCACCGTTAGACTAAAAAAATTTATACATAAAAATTACATTTGCATGTTTTTTCACTTAATCCCATATAAAGAGGTAGAAAACAATAATCTTACCTAAGAAACTTTGCAATCATAGAATAAACGATCTAAATTTTCAACAGTCCTTGATGTTTTAATTCTGCAACGATCTCTGCAAAAATATGTGTCTGATTGGACAGAGGACATCGATGCTCTAGACACTTAAGACATGATTAATGACTCACGAGGTATGAATAATGCATAGTTGTTTATATAACCAACTATCCATAGATCGTAACAATTTAGTACGATTTATAATTAGGTAAAAGTAAAAATTGTCAGTCACTCATACACACTTTTTTATACTCATCTTTTCACCTTAATTTTATAGCTCAGTTTCCCACCCCTAGCTCAAATACTAATATTTATCTAGATGAGTATATAAATACCTTTAATTTATTATTTTTTACTTACCAAATACGTAAAATAAAAAAGAAAAGAAATCTACTTTTTATGAATACACCTTTAGGTGTCAGCACCATATAACTTATTATATTATTTGGACCTTCTTTTCATCTTCCCAATACAATTTGTTCTTATTTTGTTTGCTTATAATAACCACTTTGAATTATAAAATAAAATATACATATGATTATGTGAGATTCTTTTGAGAAGTCAGTGTCAGATTAATGCCTCAGAAACTCCTTCGAACATGTAACAAAGGGATAATATTTGATTAAATAACTACTTTGAATTATAAAATAAAATATACATATGATTATGTATCTATTTGACTAAATGAATATACATATGATATTTTCTAAATAAATCATTTCCTACTTCGAATTTGACTTTATAAAGCTATAAATTTCATTCGTTTCATTTATTTATCTGATTTTCACTTAGCACCAAGTAATTCAATAAATCAAACAAATATAGAGAGCACCGTCTAAATGAAAGAATTCCCTTAAATATTTTTTTGGTAGTTCTAAAATTCAACAAAAAAAACTCCACCCTAATAGAGCTTTTGTTATTCTGTTCTTTACAATAAAAAAAATAAATCTTTCAAAACAAAGCAAATAGACTAAAGAAAACAAAAAAAAAAGTGGTTAGCAACAACTAACATTAAGTTTTCCTTCAGCTAAAACTTGTTTACTTTTTTCAAGCTCATACTGATGGTCTTTTCTCTTCATCTGCAATAATTTCTGATGATAGATTGTCTACTTTGTGATGACTTCTCTTAATGTTATCGAATTTCACAGCTCATTGGGGAGGTTCATTTTCTAGAAAGAGTCGCAAAACAATTTCCATAGATATTAACAGCAATCTGGAGTAATGTTGTTTGGTTAGCGGCTTAGTAAAGATCATGTATGAAAGTAACAATGTCACTGCCTTCGTTGTTGTTGTTACCTGTTTATGAATCGATATTTATACGTGTATTTCATTTCTAAAAATAGAGTTGGAAGAAAGAACAACAAGTAGGATGCAATGTTTGGATGATTCAATAATCAAAAGATTTACCATAGTAGTAGCCGCAGCACCAAAAATAGCAATGAGTGATAACACTAAAATTTGACCAATGAATGTGGCCATTGCTTCGAATAAAAAGACCCCATAAATATATGGATGCAGCAAGGTACAAAATAAATAAAAGTCTCATTTAACTTTATAGCAGCTAGACGAAAAGAATTTCAGAGAGTTCACTCGGAGAAAGACTATTATCAATATAAAGTTTGAGCACAGTGTTATTCCTAAACAGATTTATAGAGTTCCGCGTATTTCATCATTTAACTTTTAAAAAATTTCAATATATAATAGAATGATGGTAATAACTACAGATGCAAAGATCAGTTGAATGTGGCGCATGCTAGGATAAATAGTTGTTTCTCAGGGTGAGTTGTTTCTCTAAATCAAACTATTCAAATATAATGTGTTTTCTTGATGCGTTATTCTCCATACCTTAGGGCAAACAAAGAAAACAAGTGAACCTAGAATAATATGAAAATGTATCAGAAAGGGATTTATTTGTTCACCTCAGAACATGATTTTCATGCAATGAAGAGTTCTCCCGTTAATATCATGGGTAGAAGTAGAACAGGTGCGCCAACAACTGTTCAGCAGAATGACATCTCCCTCTAATGAGATTTAGTGGGACAATCAAATTACTAAAATTACTTTGCAACACGAATTTGATTAAGAACTAAGAACAAAATTAAGCCTAACATTAATAGAAGAGATGAACATCATGATGAAAATGTATACTTAATGGATTTTTTTCTTTCGTCAATACTTAAAGAATCATGAATAAAACAAAGTATCACAGTAAAGGATCGCCAACCATTGCCCCTCACGGCACTAGCAATTAGGTTCCATGATGATGGTGTTATGATCAGTTTTAAATAATCAAAACGTCCCCTATTACTAATGAAACCATAGGTTCACAATTATAAAAGTTTTAGGAGTGCATTTCATCAGAATAATTAATACCTTCATTCCTAGTAATGTTACAATAACTCTCTAATGGCTGGACTTTTCTAAGTTTGTTTGTTGTCCTACCTTGGTCCGTGTAGTTTTGGAATTCTCGAACTCCTTGAATTTTGAATTCCTGGACCTGCAACAAACAATACTTTCAGAAAACAACTCAAGTAGCTCCTAATTGCATTTCAAGAACTAAGAAATAGAGTATAAATAGTTGCAACAACTACTAGATAAATTGTAAACAAAATACAATCATAAGAACCCCAAAGCATATTGGCTTATTTTGGTCACTTTGTTTATATCTTGACTTATTTTGGTTCCATGTTCAACAGAAACCACACCAAAGCATCGGTACAAAAGTTGAAGTTATAGAACTAGCAACCCATTCGACACACAAAATCCAAAAGGATCTTCACATTTAACAAAACCTGTACAATAAACCCAAATATAACAAAAACACATAAGCAACTACTATGTTAAGACAAAGTTGAGAAAGATGAGAAATCAAATGAACCACAATGATATGCAGAATAATCACTTAGTAACTTTTCATCATATAATGTACATATCATAAGAAAGCCACTAAATATCTATAAATGTTTCAACTTTTCACGAATGACTTTCAAAGTAAAGAGTCCACGTAACTTAGTTTTCAAAGGAAGTACTTGTTGAATTCAAGTCATGGTAGAAGCCATTTGTTATTGGACATCTTGACATATTTGTTACATAATTTTTCACATCTCAGCTAAAGCTGAATGCAAGAATACAACAAACTACTCTAACAGATAATGGAATTCGATCGAAAAGAAAAAACATTAGCACCTACCCTCAATCATACCACTTAATTAAACCAAACAAATGCTAGAATAAGAAAGGCACCTAGTAAAAGCTCCTTCCCACTTAGTTTGGCATCTCCAAACATCTTCCAACTTTCAAGCAACAAAAATGCTATAGTCGAAATAACATTAGAAAATACAACTTTCAACTTCCAACCTTAATTTTACTCAACACCTTTTTATTTATTGAAAGATCTTGTTATCCAAGGTCACACAGCGAAAAGTAGAACCTTTCTTCCATGAAAAGGATCCATAAAAGACAAAAGATCTAAAGTAAAATATAAAGGAAATCATGAACTGATAGAAAAATTTTAGTCGCCTACTTTAACAACAATAGATAACATGATAAACTAAATTATTGTAAATAAATGAGCAGTAACTTCATACTACAACATCTTAAGAAACGAGCAGCATCAAGAACACAGAAAAACATATATAATTAAAATCAAGAAAAAAACTTTAAGACAAAAATAACAAAATCATAAAGAAGTCAACAAATATTTATAAGAGAACAAAGCTTGAACTATCAAGATCCAAGTTTAAGAAATAAAAAAAGGACCTACATATAGAGAAGGATAAGACTTTTTAAAAGGGAGAAAGCAAGTACCTTTATTGCATTCAATAAGAAATTCACTAAATAGCTACAAATGTTTTAACTTTTCACCAATGACTTTCAAAGTAAAGAGTCCATGCCACTTAGTTCCCAATAACTTGAGACTTACTTCACAATAAATAGCTCATTTTCATGGAAACATCAAAAAGCTACAATCTTTATACAAAAAGAACCAAAATAACATGAAAAATTCAAAGGTTCAAAGATAAATACCTATGGATGAATACGATGTTCCACAAACCTTTGACTTGCATAAAGTTTCAAAAGACTGAAATCCATCGCCGTCCTTCCTTGTTTTAGTTGGAAGAATCTCCTTTTATTTTTTTTCCCTTATAATAGGCAGTTTTATCCTGGGTAGGTGAGCCATGTGCGCATCTACCGTAATGAACTTGACTTTTCCCAGAGATGAGACTGCTGAAGAAGAACCATTAATCTGAATAAAGAAAATAATATCAACATCAATATTAGTAGGTCGATATTAATGTTAACACAAAGTTTTCACAAAATTAACATAGTAAATTAAACCTATGTGTTTAAGGGACTTCCAATCGATGCCAACAGGATATCACCCTGGCTTGTGAAACCATGCATGTCCGCAAAGGTAATAGGACATGAAATTTGAAGCTAATAACGAAATTAAACAAAACTTAATTGAAGCGACTTAACATTATTGATTAAGGAAATATAGAATGAACTAATAATTAAAATAGTAAAAAATAATTATACCTGCATGTCAATAGGAGGTCTGACCCTTGTGGGGAGGATATCACCCTAGCCTATTTTTCCGTCTTGGCAAGTGGAGGCAGGAAGAGACGAACTGTTAAGCTAATAAAAATTTAACTATATAGTATAAATAACATTTATAAAATAAATACAGAGTGAAGATTAAACTATAAAATTAAGTTAAATGTGTCTCAGCATGAAGGTCACTCAATGCTGGCCTAGAATAACCCAGCAATGTCTCCAAGCTACGACTAGACGTCGACACATCAAATATCTCGTTGGTATTACTAAACAGAGAATTACTTTTATCGCCAAAAGTAATATGTTGTGTGAATATTTTCCCAATATTTTGGGTATCCGAGGGGCCCTACAACAAGACATACTCCATTATAGCATGATAATAATACTAACTATTTAGTTAATAAAAAAAATATTATATTACTTACTGGCATATTCAGCATATAACCATCGCCTATAGCTGATCTATAACTTAGACGAACTGCCTTCATATCATGCGTAGGTATCCCACCTATAGATCAAGACAGTAGTTCCATAAGCCTCATGCTATAGAGTCTAACCATGTCTAGAATAGCCTCAGATGGAACGGTAGGAGTAGACGGTGATGGTTCATCAAACAAATCATGTAAAACGGCTTTGCGGGGTCGTCTTCTGAGATGACCACGTTCTTTTTCTCTACCACGGCCTTCACCACATCCCCGAGCATTTACATTATAATACAATAATTCTACCTCACAAAATGGACCATCTGGCGGTATGGCATTGTGAGCCTCCTCTAGTGTCTGTGTTACCATACTATGTACTTCATGTCCACACAAAGCATATGCAGGATCCTTTTGCCAGTCTAACGAAAGCTTGAGGATCTTGCGAAGTCCTCTAACGACACAGCAACACTACCAGCAGAATGAACAAATCCAGCTGCGTTAAGTTCCTGTAGATTAAGGTAGGGATAATAAGATTATAAAATTGTAGTATATTACTATAATCTAGAAATGACTTTTTCATGAGTCGTCCCTTGAAGTCCTTTAGAATATTCAAACTTAAAAGTGAAAATATTAATTTATCCTTATTTATCTACATAAATCAAACAAATATAAACTCCTACATCATATAAGTATGTTTTGTTATAGGAAAATTATAAGTACTTTTAGAGCAGGGTTGCCTATCAACAACCGTCCGTACTTTAAAAACCACAGTGCATAATCTCTCAGTATAAAACCATGGACCGGCACAACCGATTTACCATGTTGAAACTCCCAGTCACCAAAATAACCATCTAATAATTCAATCATCAACCAATACAACCTACTATACAGATCAATGGTAAAGTACATGGGATCCCACTTTAGAGGCTGGGGTATGTGTTGAGGCTGACCAAATTATTGCATCACCCGATCAGGTATGTGGTACTCATCTATCTCTAAGAAAATCAAAGGCACTTGTTCAGTCCATACACATTCATCAATCTTGGAATACCATGGTAGTGTATGCAATATCACATCATATGATATCCATAAAAACTATGTTACATAAAGACAATTAAATGGATTAATAAGAGCAATCATAATCTTTAACAACCACCTCAACATATCCTTCTTAACTATCACCTCAACATAAAGACAATTAAATGGACTAATAAGAGCAATCGTATCCTTCTTATGCACCATGCAACCAAAAGATTTAACTATTACATTACAAGTTTTTGAAGATTACAATAATTCATTTTTATACTTAAAAATTACAATAAAAGTATTATAAATCAGAATAATTAACAACTTCAAATATTCTTATACAAATTAACTAGTCTTGGTAGAATACAAACATCACTATCACTTATATCATAAGGTTCACTTCATTACTTATTTTACAATTCTACTTGAGTGAATCATAACAGCTAATAATAGACAGGATAATTATACTATAGGCCTTTTAGTACATTAATCCACTAACATCTCATATTTGGAATGAGTTGGTAAGACTTACCTACTCCTTCGTCATGTGATCTATCTAATCTTTAATCGGGATGAGAGTATGATGTAACTTTGTGTTTCTTTCAACACCCCTTGTCCATCTCCTTCTATATAGCAAGGTTGAGTCTTCATCCCCCGGCCCATTTAGTCCTGGCTGTAGAGGCAACATCCGCTCCCAACACCATACCTTAAAGTGACAAAATAAATTTGTTAACGAATCATACAAATATTATATTTGAACACTATTATAACAAAACTGAATTAATTACCTGAATGAGTGAAAGAAATCCATATAGGACAATTGTATTTTCATATGACGCACCATATAGTGACTTGTATAAGTAGGCACTTATTGTACTGCCCCAACTATAGCTACCAACAACGCCAATAGGGTGTAGGAACTCCAGAAAATGTAGCCTAATCACATTGCCCGAAGAGTTTGGGAATAAGATACCTCTAAGAATCACAAGCATGTATAATCGAGCAATTTTCTTAACCCTATCAACTAGAGTATTATCCCCAATGGGTTTACTTTTTACTTCATCTTTAATAAATTCGGTTAGAAACTTCATACTCACAAAACTCCTGCCCTTAATGGGTCCAACATGTCTCATAAGTGCCTTTAGTATACCACGCCACAGTCAATCCCTCCCGAAAATATCCACTAGATAAATTGGATGGCCATTAACACGCAAACCAAACATTACTTGTACATCCTGAAGCGCGATCGTCGCCTTACCAAAAGGTAGGTGAAAGCAATTACTCTTCGGCCTCCATCTTTCAACTATGGCTGTAAGAAGATGCTAATCGTACAATATTATACCTACTCTTGATATAATCCCTCACTAGATAAATATTCTACAACATGTTGATGTGGTGGGTGTGAGGTAAATAAAGTTAAGGCCATATCGATCCTGATAGGCCTGACACATAAATCGAATGGTATTCATTCATTCCAAAGACACCCCGATTGATGATCACTTTGTAGTCTGAGTAGTATGTGTTCAACAGGATTGGGATGCACAGCACGCTCCATTTTAAGTAACAATATGTACCCATAAATAAATTCAAAGATTATTGTATCTATATACCAAAATCCACTATTGTCAATTATTGTTAAAAGATAAACATCATTGTTTTAGTTTTCTTAATGAGTTTAAACAATGTAGTTATGACTATGTAAATTAAAATTAATGTCAGTACATCTAGATTAATTTAGGTAGTATTAAATTGAATTTACACGTCAAATAGACTTACTTTATATTTTCATTAATAAGATAAGTAAATCAAACTAATCGACATATAAGCCCTTTTTAGCTTTTGCATGCCAACAAAAATGAACAAATATATGATGCTTCTTAAAATAATAAAATCATTTAATTTGACAAACGCTTAGATTAATAAAATAATGTAGTTTAACACAATTATTTTACGAATTTCTCCTGTCAGCTTGCACTATAAAATACGTACAGTTGGACTGTTATTCCAAAATTAAAAATACGACCTACTAGAAATGATTAATGTGAAATTCTTACATCGGAAGGGTTCCAAGCTTACTTCTCTAGTGAATTCATTCAAATGGAATTTCTATAACTGTCATGATATGTTTAACACTAAAAGTTGAGTCTTTAAAATTTAAGCTTTGAATTTTTAATAATTACCAACTTCTATTTTTATATCTAAGTGGAGTCCATGCTACCAATTATCTCGTGTCAACCAAAATTAGAAAATACATGCTAGATTCTTCAATCGATTCTAAAGAACAATTGACAAAAATAATAATGAGGAGGTTAAGGATAGGGGAGGGGACACCGCCAGAAAATCTTGAAAGTAGGATGGTGGTGGGGAATAGGTTATGAGTAACAGAAGGTGAAAAGGGTAAAGCTGGGTGTGTGAGGTGGGGTAGGGGGTGGGGCGGAACCGCTGGAAAGAAGTGTAAAGGGATTGAGTAGGTCAGACAATTAATATAAATCATAATAAAAAATTACGATTTATATATATATTTTTCACGATTTACTTGATTTGACTTAAAGTTGACATAAAGGTGGCAATGTGATAATACACAGATTTTTTTTTAATTTTCGTGTAAAGCGTAATAATTTATTACGTTTACAAAACTTTTTATAAAATGTAATAAATTATTAATTTTTACAAAATTTTTTGTAAAACATAATAATTTATTACGTTTCACTAAAACTTTTTTACTATACATTTCTATTACCAAACCGTTAAAAAAATTATAAAACGTAATAATTTATTACGTTTAGTCTATTTTGATAACTTATTAAAAAGATGGCTTATTTTGGTCACTTTATTAATCCCTTGGCTTATTTTGGTTCCGAGTTCTTGAAAGTTCTATAACTAATTATGTACAAAAGAACAAGAGTGAATTTTATACAAAATATAAACTTTGTAAAAATAAAAACACTAAAGGAATATCTCTGCCAGTCTACTCTTCATTTCTCAGAAACTTCTTATAATAACAGTTCACCTCTTTTGCTTCTTGTAAATCTACGTAAATTCCAACAAGTTTATCCTTAATTGTTTTCTGTCTCTACTCTTTGCTAAATTATAAATAATTTCTTATTTTTCTATTTTTTGATACATAATTAGCATCCAAATACATAACTTTAAAGTTGAGATACATGATTTTAATTGTTGAGACACATTCCATTTTTATACTATTTGATTGAGATACACAATACAGTAACTAGACCAAAGAGTGATACATATTTAAAATTATGTATTCAAAAATTTATGAATTTGTGTATATATCTAGCTATTTTTTTTAAAAAATACTCCCTCTGTTACAAAAAGAATGACCTACTTTTACTTGACACAAAGTTTAAGAAAATAAAGAGAACTTTTGAATCTTGTGACCTTAAATTAAAGTAGTTTCAAATGTACCAAAATGCCCTTTAATCTTGTGTTCATAAACATGCCATGTAAAAAGTTGAAATTAAAGTATTACCAAAAAAGGAAAGAGGTCATTCTTTTTTAAACGGACTAAAAAGAAAAGTATGTCATTCTTTTTTAAACGGAGGGAGTAATAAAAAGAATAAGAAAAAGGAAAAGAATTTTATATAATTTAGTAAAGATAAGTTGTGGTATTATGTAATTTTTTATATTTATTTCTAAGTAGGCTCAATCCATAAGTAGTGAGAGATAAATAAGAGTGACCCAAAACACTTAATCAGCTCATACCTTGTCTGATATATATATATATATATATATATATATATATATATATAATGAAGGGCTTGTTTACAGTCCCAAATTACAATCTTAAATATTTATATAGGCATTTAATAAGTTTTTTAAAAGAAACATTTTAAATTTTTTAAATAAATACAATAGAAAATGATAGTAGAGATCAAAATTTATACTAAAACATATTTATTATTTTATAAAATAAAATAATAAATTATTATTTATTTAAATTGTCCTAATTAATTTTAAAATACCATATGCTTCAATGCATACTTTGACATCAAGTGAAACACATGCTATTGAATTAAATCAATTTTAACTTTTTTTTTTTTTTACTTTATTTGAAAATTATTGACATCAAGTGAAACACATGCTATTGAATTAAATCAATTTTAATTTTTTTTTTTTACTTTATTTGAAAATTATATGAGAGAATAAACTAAAATTATAAGTGTTAGTATATTAATATTTTTATAGAACCACACAAAAAAAATTAAGGATACTGATCTATGTATGAATTAATTTTGAATATATTTAAATTCGTTTTATAGGTGTTTAACAAATGAAAATAACGACCTACTTGAAAAAGTTATGACTTTATGTCTTGTTTTAGATGACATGTCTTATGAGCTTAACTTAATTACCTAATAAACAAGTGAGTTCATCTACAAATGAAAATTCTTAAAATTGAACTGGAAGTGTCTAATTAGGACACTTTATTAGGAGTTGAGATCTTTGATTCAAACAATTATTAGTATGATACAATATGTTTTTTCTTTCTCCTTTTAGAATGATGTATAATTTCTAAGTGCTTTTATCGTTTGTAAACGGTTAATTAAAATATTGTATATATAATCTCAAATTATAATTATATTTTAAAAATATTTTTTATTTAGAGTTAAATTTTAAAATTTCTTATGGACGTTCTTTTAGGTATTTAATATTTATAGTTACATATCAAATTAATTTTTTGAAAATTATGCTATTTCACAGTAATTCAATTAGATATTCTGCCAATGATTAGTACTATTTATTCTTGCTATGACTCATAATGTATTTTAAAGGAGGAATCAATAATTGATATCTACACAATTTACTATTTTAACTATTTAAATATTACGAACTAGTATACACTCTCCTATTTTGAATATTTTTCTGTATGTACTCCACAATCAAAGTGACATAGTGACTCAAAGTTCAATTACAGTGTGTAACACCCTGCATTTTTAGGCTAGACATTGAACCGTTGTTCCTACATATGTAAACTCTGATCCTGTGATTTGTATGTGAGTACATGTGTCATGATCTTTATTCTAGTGTGTGAAGTACTTATGAGGTGAAAAATGTTCATAGGAATCACTTAGAGTAAAGTTAAGCTAAGAGCCTTTGATTCATTCAAAGTTTAGTTTTTGACTCTATAAGGATCTACTTTGAACGTGTATGTATTTATATATATATATATATATATATATATATATATATATATATATATATGAAATTTTGCATCTCAATACCCACCAAATGATATATAATTGAGTTATCTTTACAAAGATACCAATTTCGCCTTAATCCGATACCTAAGCAAAAAGTTATGACCTTTTTTATGAAAAGAAGTAAGGGGTCACGATAGGCTCGCGACGCGAGGTCCATTCCACCTTTTTGGGGGTCGCATCACGAGGACCATTCCACCTTTCTAGGGGTCACGTCCGAGGGTTATTTACACAGGAAAGAGAGACCAGGGGCAGTTTAGTCCTTTTCCCTCAACACCAGCCGTCCAAACACGATTTATATCTCAAAAAAGGGGCATTATTTTCCCATCTTCCTCAAAACAACTCACGTAAAACTCTCCCCTTTTCGAAGAACAATAATCCAATTTTTTTCTCTCAAGAGCACAAGGATTCAAGCTTCAATTGCAAGATTTCTTTAAGTAATCATCTAATTAAGGTATATGGGAGTTCATTCATGGTCCCTTTCATCCATGGAGCCCAAAAACCTTTATTTGATTAAAAAGATGAGCTTTCTTTTATTATGAAGATGTATATGTTCAAGATGAGTTTATTTTATGCTTTTCCTTAGTGATTTGAATTCAAATCATGTCCAAGTATGATTTCATGGATAGTTATGTTATCTCATGCTTTAAGTTTTAATTTTCCATGGCATATTCAAGTGAATTTCAATTTAAACCCCTAATTTATGAATTTAGTCGTGTAATCATATTGATTTCTCATGTGTAACACATTCCCATGTTCAAGTTCATGCTCTTCACTTACTTGGTGAGATGTTTATGTTTTGGGCCTTTGAACCATGATTCCCATCCTACAGTTTTAAGTATTGATATTGTGCTTTATGGTCGTTCAGTACTGGCGGGTTATAAACGCTTGATACCTATGTGTTTACTTATGCTTCAGATCTTTTAAGTAATAATTCAGTGAAACCATGAGTCTTGTTATTTACCCATATATTTATGATGATGATGAACACAATCAATTATAAAAAATAATGTTTAGTTAAACTTAGTTCATTTCAGTACTAGTTCAGTTGGGAGTAGGATTTAGCACCAAAAATGCAAGGATGGTGGCTTCCTCATCAGTTAGGCAGAGTTGTTAGTAGCAGTCCCTGTATTTCAGAACTATATAGTCAGCGTAGGATATGAGGGGCCACCCGTCGGTTTAGTTGTGACTTTCTCTCAGGGGTCACCCATCATTTTAGGCTTAACACTCTGGTCCTTTGTGACATTAGATTAGTGGATCCACACAGTCAGTGTTAGTACCTGTGGCACGGTACTGACACCCTTCCAACTATAGTTACAAGTTGGACAGCGATTAGCTCAGATTGGGGCATGCCGGTTACATGATACCTCCTATAATTTTACTCTAGTTATTCAGACCAAGTACAATGCAGTATTACATGATCAGTATTCAGATATCAGTTAATCAGCATACAAATATCAGTTAATCAGTATACAGATATTAGTAAATCAGTATTCAGATGTCAGTTATTCAGTGTTCGTAAATCAGTTAGTCCGTATTCAGATATCAACCACTCAGTAAATAGACATTAGTTATCCCTTTACTTAGATTTCAATCATTCAGTCACAAAGGGATCGGTTATTCAGTTAATCAGATTATCTCAGTACATGTTATGTTGGTTTTGTATGTTCATTCATTCATACCAAGTGTATTGGTATATTCAGATCCTCGAGTTATGTCAATTTTCATCCCATAATTTTAGACCCAGGATTCATACATAATTCTCAATATAGTTCTACAATATGTTCAGCTTTACATGAGATTTGTATACAATATTCATGATTTACCACTTTTGAGCTTCAATTCTATTCATTCTACAAAAGTAAAGTTTTAAGAAACTAAGTGTAGTGATTCACCAGTTTATCAGATTATATTTGTTAGCATGTTTTAAGATACTTCAACTTTCAGTTTATCTCAGTCTCTTGGTGAGTCTACTAACTTAGCATGCATGTTTTTAAGATTATGTACCTATTTAGTTTTACGTATTGCATCCACCCTCACTTACTCAGTACATTTCAGAAGTACTGATCCACATATATGTCTATGTGCTACATTGTCTCATAATGAAGGTACCAGTTGTAGCCTACACATCATAATCAGATAGTTGCAGTTTCTAGCCAGCAGGTGATAAGTGCTCCTATTTTGGGGACTCCAATTAGTGGTAGTTCATGTACTTTATTTTGATTATTCATGTATATTAATTAGTGGTAGTTGGAGGCATGTCTCAGCTATCTATAGTCAGTATAGTAGAGACTTAATAGATAGTCATTCAGAGTCATAAAATGTAAATTTTAATTTTCTCTTCATTTTATCAGATTGTAAACTTTATCAGTATAATATTTATTCAGATTATGTTATGACTATGTTTCTGCATAGCAAATTTAGCTATTTGATGTATTCTAAATTAGTTGCTCAAGTATTATGTCAGTTCATGGGTTAGCTTGGGATCACTTGTGATTCTAAGCACCGTGTTACGACTAGAGGATAGTCTCGAGTCGTGACACAATGCAACAAATTCAACACAAATAGAACCGTAACTCCATTTGAGGCTCAATATGTTAAGAAAATTAATGAAGAAAACATTTTGTAACTAACTTCTTATATGAGGTATACTTGTAATTTTATCAGCTTATTTCAAATTTTGTCTTTATCAATGTCAATAGGTTATCTAAATTTTAAAATTATTTTAAATTTTTTTATTTAAATTGTATTCAACTTAAATTCATTTACTTCTCTAATAGCCAAAAAGTTAAATGTTCAATGTAATAGGTCACGATTTGTATTCAAAATGTTTATTATTAATTTGCTAAAATCTCAAAGTTTATGAAAACTCAAATTCTCAAATTAATATATTCATGAAATTTACTAATATTTTGCTAAAAGCGATAGTTTAGTTAAAAATAAAATCATTTTTCTTATTCTTATTTGAGACAAAATATTGGAGTAGTGGAATTATACATTAATTCGTAACTTGAAAATTAAACTAAGTAATCTACTATGATTAATTAAATTTTAACTTTAATTTGCTTATCAAACTCATATATAATTGTTTAGTTATATTTAAATTAGGTTCAACTGATAATACGAAACAAAGTCCAAACTTGATTTTTTACTTAAATGAAGAACTATAATATAACATTTCATGAATTTTCCTAGTTTACTTTGATTTCATTAATTACATCCGGTCTATTTAATTTGTCATATTGTCTTCATTTATGTTCCCTAAAAGAATTTGAATCAAATAAATTTATTAAAATAATTTTATTTATTATTCTACCATAATTTAATAATATTCCTATATCATATTTATTTATTTTTATATTTATCAGAGCAAAATTACCATCGAAAAAATGTGAATGAATTATATTTTAATTTTTAAAATAATAAATATTAAATATATTTAATCATTTGTAGTAAACATGATAAATGAAAGGGAAAAGGGCAAATATACCCCTTAACTTTGCGAAAAGGTCCAAATATACCCTCTGTTACAAGTTTGGTCCAAATATGCCCTCGCTGTTAAAGTTTAGGAGCAAATATACCCCTAAACTTTGCGAAAGGGTCCAAATATACCCTCTATTACAAGTTTGGTCCAAATATGCCCTCATTGATAAAGTTTAGGAGCAAATATACCCCTTAACATTGCGAAAAGGTCCAAATATACCCTCCGTTATAACCCAAACCCGACCTATCAATTTGGACCAACCCATAAACTGGCCCACCGATTTGGACCAACCCATAACTCGACTTAAATTTTGTTTTCCATCATTGAGGGCCCTTTTTCCAACAACAAGACAATATCTCTAGTAGTCATCTAAACGAGAATCATTCTTTCCATCTATCTAGACTTCGGAGGAGAAATTATGAATCTGTTTTGCAAACATAACTGTGTAACTGACGCATCAAATCTGTATATTAAAGTGATTCTACTCTTCCCCTCAAGAAGTTTGTTATAAAAACTATCGCTATTACTTTCAAAGATTGAAACAAGGCCTATTTCGGATATGACAATCCTATTTTTTGGGTCTGTCTCTCTCTTAGGAGTTGAAATAGCTGGAGAAGCCATGACCCTGATTCTTTCTCATTTTACAACTATTTTGAAATATTTCAATAGATTAGAGTCCTTCGTGATAAAATAAAACAACATGGAAATAAACCAAAGTTTGAAAAGTGTAATATCAACACAATATTTGAAGTAGAACACACTGGTAATAAGAAAAATGCAACATTAACATAGTATTTTAAGAGTCATTGAATTGATGAAATATTTCGATAACATTATAAGATTGAAATTTTGATAAACAAAATTTGGGTCGGTTTATGGGTTGGTCCAAATTTGTGGGTTAGGTTATAGGTTGTAACGGAGGGTATTTTGAATCTTTTTGTAAAGTTAAGGGGTATATTTGCTCCTAAACTTTAACAACGAGGGCATATTTGGACCAAACTTATAACGAAGGGTATATTTGGACCTTTTTACAAAGTTAAGAGGTATATTTGCTCCTAAATTTTAACAACGAGGGCATATTTGGACCAAACTTGTAACAGAGGGCATATTTTGACCTTTTAACAAAGTTAAGGTGTATATTTGACCCTTTATCCTAAATGAAATAAAATATGAAGGAATATCAAAATACATCAATTAGATTAGATCTAACCATATTTAAAGAAATTTAAAAATAAATAGAAATTATCTGTTTTATAGAAAGAACATTTTTTAGAAAAATAAAATAATAGAGTACATAGTATAATAGAGATTTATATATAAAAAAAATGCCAAAAAGATTATGGCTTGATTCCAGAATGACTATTTTTATAAGAGATAAGACCCCACTTTAATGGAGGTGACAAAATGACATTTTATAATCTTTCCACATGGACATCATAGTTACTTCAACTTGAATGGCTTTTTTGAAAATTCGTAATTGTACATCATAATGTACACCTATTTTAAATTGCACCTTTTGTTATTGGATAAATGTACACCTATTTTTGTTATTTTATTTGTCTCAATTTATGTGATACAGATAAAATTTAGATTATCAATCAAATTATTTATATAATTTCAAGTATTTTTCATAATTTTCATAACAGTGTTACTTGTTTATTCTACTTGCTTGATTAATGGTACCTGGTTTACTAGCATATCTACTTATTGTGGTAGTATAGTTCCTGTTATTGATTATTGGTTACCAAAACTTGCGTTGTATTATTTGTTTTGTTTTTTTCCATATATTATTGGTTTTCTTTATCCCCCTTTGTTGTCTCTTTTCATTTTTCTTTTCATCCTTCTTCCTCTATTTGCATAGTGGCTATGATTGACGATGGTAGACTTGGGTCATGTCATAGGTTGGGGTCGGGGTTAGGTGGTGATGGGTTTGGGTTGAGGCTAGGATCGAGTTTGGGGTTAGGGGTAAGGGGTAGTAAGGTTAGGTGGGATAAGGGAGTGTCTAGGTTATGGTTGGGTCTTGGAACATATGAACTTTGAAGGGTAAGTCTATAGAGCTGGTGAAGATTCTTAGAAAGAGGAGGGTTAGTATAGCGTGTGTCCAGGAAACTAAATGGGTAAGCACTAAGGTGAGAGATGTGGATGGATATAAGTTATGGTATTCAGGTAGCGTACGACATAGAAATGGGGTAGGTATCTTAGTAAATAAAGAACTTAGGGAGCAGGTGGTAGAGGTTAAGAGACTTAGTGATAAGTTGATGTTTATTAAGTTGGTCATTGGAGGGTCTACGGTGAACGTTATTAGTGTCTACGCCCCGCATGTGGGTTTCGACAAGGAGGAGAAGAAAGACTTTTGGGAGGTTTTAGATGAGATGGTGAATAGCACCCAAGAACTGGGAGGCTTGTCACGGAAGGGGATTTCAATGGGCATATTGTGTATTTGTCGAGAGGTTATGATAATGTGCATGGCAGTTTTGGTTTTGGGGAGTGGAATAAAGGAGAAGCTTCTCTTTTTGATTTTTCTAGGGCTTTTGGGTTGTGGATAGTGAATTCATGCTTTCCGAAGAAGGAGGATCACCTTATCATATTTCGTAGTTCAGTGACTAAGACTTAGATAGACTTTTTACTCCTTAGGAAGGGTGATAGAGCGCTATGTAAAGACTGTAAAGTAATACCTAGTGAAAATCTTTTGACTAAGCATAGGTTGTTGGTAATGGACTTGGTTATTAATAAGGGCAAAAAGAAGAGGAGTGTGGAGGCTTAGCCCAGGATTAAGTGGGGTAGCTTAACTTTAGCTAGTGCTTTAGAAATAGGGGAGAAGTTGAAGACTAAGGGGGCTTGGGAGAGTAAAGGGGATATGGATAGTATGCGGGAGATGACTGCCAGTTGCATTAGAGAGACTGCTAGAGAGGTGTTGGATGTCTTGAGAGGTCGCTCTAGCGAGCATCGAGGAGACTGGTGGTGGAATGAAGAGGTTAAGAGGAAGGTGAAGTCTAAGAAGGCAGATTATGCTAAGCTGGTGGAGAGCAAGGATGATGAGAAAAGGCAAACGAATAAGGAGGAGTATAAGGTTGCTAGAAGAGAGGCCAAAGTAGCGGTTATGACAGCTAAGATAGCAGTTTTTGAGAGCTTGTATACGGCGTTAGAGGAGAAAAAAGGGGATAAGAAGTATTACAGGCTTGCCAAGGCTACGGAATAGAGAGCTCATGACCTTGACCAAGTGAAGTACATCAAGGGAGAAGATGGTACAGTTTCGATTAAGGATGCCCTTAATAGGAAGAGGTGGCAGTCCTACTTTCATAAACTTTTGAATAATAAGGGGGACAAAGGTTTCATATTGGTGGACTTGGAGAATTTTGAGGAGTGTCTCGATTATGGTTATTGTAGGCGAATCAAGGTTGAGGAGGTCAAGGAGGCTATTCACAGGATGCGGCGGGGTTTGCGGATGATGTGGTACTGATTGATGATACTCGGAGAGAAGTTAATAATAAGTTAAAGATTTGGAGACAGACGCTTGATTCTAAAGGATTTTGGTTTAGCAGAACCAAGATGGAGTACTTGGAGTGTAAGTTTAGTGAGGTGTCGCAGGAGGATGGAGCGGTGGTGAAGCTAGAATCGCAGGTCATTCAGAAGAAGGAGAGTTTCAAGTATCTGAGGTTTATGATTCAGGGCAATGGTGAGATTGACGAGGATGTCATGCATCATATTGGGAAAGGGTGGTTGAAATGGAGGTTCACTTTAGGAATCTTATGTGATAAGAAGGTGCCCCCAAAGCTTAAAGGTAAGTTCTACAGAGTGGCAGTCCGGCCAGTTATATTATATGGAGTAGAATATTGACCGGTTAAGAACTCCCACATCCAAAAGTTGAAGGGGGTGGAGATGCAAATATTGTGATGGATGTGTGGACATACCAGGAAAGATAGGGTGAGGAATAAGATTATTCGGGAGAAGGTGGGAGTTACTTCGGTGGAGGATAAGATGCGAAAAGTGAGGTTATGTTGGTTCGGGCACGTGATGGGAAGGGGCTTGGATGCTCTAGTGTGGAGGTGTGAGACACTAGCTATGGATCATTTTAGACGGGGTAGAGGTAGATCGAAGAAATATTGGAGAGAGGTGATTAGGCATGATATAGAGCAGTTACAACTTACGGAGGACATGGCCCTTGATAGGATGATATGAAGGACTCGGATTAGGGTAGAGGGTTAGGGGGTGGAAGTGCGTCGGTAATAATAAGGGAGTGTTCTTTTGTGTCTGTAGTTTTTATTCGTGGTGTTGTGTGATATCTATGATTTCGGTTAGATAGTTCTTATTTTTATCTTGTGGTTGTAGTATTATCTTGTTGCTAGCGGTGTTAGTTTATTTCACACTTATCTTTTTTGTTTGTTATACTGTTATCTATTGTAAGATGGGGGTCTACCATAAACAACCTCTCTACTTCACCTGAGGTAGTGGTATGATCTGCGTACACGCTATCCTCCCCAAATCCCACTATGTGGGAATACACGGGTTTGTTGTTGTTGTGGTTGTTTCATAATTTTTAAATAATATATGTTACTTAGTTTGTACCAATTTATGTGTCACTGATCAATTTTGCAAGTCAACTAAATTATTTATATATTTTATGTTGTTAATTATTATAATTTATAGTGCTTTTTATTTTGTTTTAATTTATGTTGCATTGATAAAAATTTTAGAGTTGATCAACTTGTTTTATATGTTTCTTTTTTGATATTTTAACTTGTTTACTATTTTTTTTTTTGTAATATTTGTTACGTAATTATCAAATAATACATGTTACTCCATCTATTCCAACTTATGTGGCTTCAACACATTTTGAGAGTCAGTAAAATTTTTAAATGTCTCTTAAATATTTTAAGTTGTAGATTATTGTGATTTATGGTACTTTTTCTTTTGTCCCAATTTTATGCGGCTTCAATAAAATTTCGTGAGTCAACGAAAGTTTTATGTCTTTAAAATATTTTAAGTTTGTTATAAATATATTACCATATATAGTGAATGTCTACTTTACCATACATAGTGAATGTCTACTTTACCATATATAGTGAATATCTATTTGTGGAAAAGTTAGAAACCCCAAGGTTAGTTTTCTCCTATAAATAAAGGAGTTTTTCCTTTATTGTAATTAACTCCTCAAAATCCCCATGAGAAATAAAGAAGTCTCCTTTCTTCTTGTATTTATTTTATACTTCATAACATGTTATCAGCATAAAACTCTACCAAAACAAGGTGAGATTCTAAATCTAAAGGTAATTTCAAGGTTAGTAATTCCTTATGTTATTTGTCTTTTGCTACTAATGATAAAATTATTGTTAGATTTGAGGAAATATAATTGGTTTGGAATCACTTATACTTTTAATTTGTTCATGAAGATAAATATTATTAAAAGATATAATTATGAATTAAGTCTCATCTCATTAAGAGGGTGGTGGATTTAAGCATTTTAATATTAACTTTATTATATTTTAATGCTTTGAGATAATGGCTTTGTCTATAACTATCCTATAAGTTCATCCGTTTGTAACTTGACAATGCAGCTGTTAGTGCTTTTTCCACTAATGGCATTGCATGCCAATTACAATTTATGGCCATTAAAGACAATTATATGAAGTTTCTTATTGCAGCAGTTGACTGCCTCTAGTGGTTAACAATTGATGCCAATTATTTCATGCATTTATGTTATTTTTTGGCACGTTGCATGGCTACATTTTCAGCTTCCAATAACTCCCTTTTCATTTGTCTTATGAGCCATTAATCTCAATAGCTAGTGGTGGTAGAATGTGGACATAAGTTTCATGTAACTCTTATAACATCCATCATTATTCTACCACTTTATTGTTGAAACCTTTGTAAATCTTGTAACCTTTGATACTCTTGTAACTTCTATGCCATTCATCTATCACATTTATCTTCCTATTCATTGCATGGAATATTTCTGACCTATAAATAGAGGTAGTCTTGCATGGTTTTGGTACACATACATAAAAGATAATATAGAGTTCACAAAAGATAGTAAAAAAAAAAAGAGTTCATTAGTTGAAGGGAGGTATTCTTATTGTGGAGCTTTGAACTCAATTCTTGTCTAGAGTTGTTAAGTTGTTCTTTGAGAAGGTTGTTGTATCCTGGAGGGGACAAGTCAAGAAGATTACTGCTGGACCGGTGAAATAATTTGCTGCAGTAGGCTTGAATCTCCTTAAAGAGAGGGAGATATTTGCGCCTCAGACGAAGAAGAAGAAGAAGATTTTTTTTTGCTTCACTTGTAATTTTCAGCTGAAATTTTATTATAATTTCACCAACAATTTTAAGGAGATTCAATGGCAACAACTGAAAAATCCGCGGATATCAAGATGCGAGATCTCAACAAGCCATTCCGGTTCAACGGTACTCACTTCAAGAGGTGGAAGGGTAAAATACTTTTCTACTTAAGTCTTCTCAATATTTCTTATGTGCTAACTAAGAAGAATCCAAACAAAGTAGATAACTCTTCCATGACTGATGAGGAAGTCATTTCTCTTCAAGAGAAAGTAAAAAAATATGATGGTGACTTCCACAAGTATCGGCATTGTTTACTTAATTGTCTATATGATAATTTTTATGATAATTATGATAGAACTTACTCTAGTGCAAAGAAAATTTGGAAAGCCTTATAGAGTAAGTATGACACCAAGAAGGCTGGAGCAAAAAAATATGCGGTTAACAGATTTTTTCATTTTCAAATGGTGGACAACAAATCAGTGGTAGACCAAGCTCAAGACTTCATAATGATTGTTGGTGAGCTCAGGTCTGAGGAAGTCAAAATTGGAGATAACTTTATTGTTTGTGGAATAACTGATAAACTTGTACCTTCATGGAAGGAATTTCAAAAAACTATGCGCCACAAGCAAAAGGAACTTCTCTTGAGACTTTAATAATGAGAATCTGCATGGAAGAAGAAGCAAGGGGCCAAGATGCACTTTTGCAAACAGAAGAGAACAACATCACACCGAAGGTAAATTTAACTTCTTCAAATAATGCTACCCCTGAAATTAACAAAAATACTACTTTGAAGCTTAAGAAGAAAACATTCAAGAAAAATGATGGTAGACATCCCAAGGACAATAATGGTGGAAAAAAACAAGCAAAAAATTAACATGTACATGAAAAATGACCGTGCTTTGTCTATGGAAAGAGTGGGCATATTTCTCGATTTTACAAATTTAAAAAATATTTGCCTAACGCCCAGGCAAATGTTTTTGAAGAACCACTTGTGGCGGTGATAACAGAGGTTAATGTGGTGGAGAATGTTGATAGATGGTGGGATAACTCTGGTGCAAATCGTCATGTCTATTATGACAAAGACTAATTTAAGAAATATACTAATTTTGTGGATCCTAAAACCATTATGCTTCGAGATTCACATACAACTCAAGTGCTTGGAATGGGAGATGTCGAGTTAAGTTTTACTTCTGAAAGGGTATTGATATTAAAAGATGTACTTTATACTCCTTCTATGAGAAAAAAATTGATATCTAGTTTTCTTCTTAATAAAGCAGGCTTCAAACAGATTATTGAATCTAATCAATATGTAATTGTGAAAAATAATATTTTTGTCTGAAAGGGGTATGCATGTGATGGTATATTCTAGTTGAATTTTGAAATGAATAAAACATCTACTTCTGTTTATATGCTTTCTTCTATTAATTTTTAGCATGCTCATTTGTGTCATATAAATGATCGTTATGCAGGAATCATGATTAGTTTAAGATTAATTACAGTGATCAAAAAAAACTTTGAAAAATATGAGACTTGTAGTAAAGAAAAAATCACAAAAAAGCCTCATTTCAAGTTGAAAGAAAAACTAAATTATTAGAATTAGTTCATACTGATATTTGTGAACTTGATGGAATTTTATCTCGTGGAAAAAATAGACATTATTTTATCACGTTCATTGATGATTTTTACATGTTTACATATGTTTACTTAATGAAAAATGAAAGTGATGCATTTGAGAATTTTAAAACTTTTCTCCATGAAGTTAAAAATCAGTTTAATAGAAAAATAAAAAAAATAAAAAGTGATAGAGGTCGTGAATATGAGTCACATGAGTTTAATTCTTTTGTCAGATCATTAGGTATAATTCATGAAACTCCTCCTCCTTATTCTCCTGTATCTAACGGTGTAGCTAAAAGGAAGAATAGAACTTTGGTTGAGTTAACCAATGCCATGTTAATTGAGTCTTGTACACCTTTAAGTTTTTGGGGTGAAGCTCTTTTGACTGCTTGTTATGTGTTGAATCGTGTGCCTCATAAAATACCAAACTAACACCTTTTGAGTTGTGGAAAGGTCATAAGCCAAATGTAGGATATCTAAGAGTTTGGGATTGCTTAGACTATGTAAGGTTAATGGATCCTAAAATCTCTAAGTTGGGTAAAAAAGTTATTGCTTGTGTTTTTCATGGTTATTCTTCAAATAGTATGGCCTATAGATTTTTTAAACTTGAAGATAGTGTGATAATAGAATCAGGTGATGCTATTTTTCATGAAAATAAATTCCCTTTTGATTCTAAAAATAGTGGAGGTCTAAGGACTAAAGAAAATATTTTTCACTACCTAGTTCTTGTACTTCTACTTTAAAAAATAAGGAAAATGATGATTTTGAGTTAAGAAGAAGTAAACGAGCTAGAGTAGAAAAAGATTTTGGTCCTAATTATTATTTTTTTAACATTGGAGATGACCCAATCACTTTAAAAGAAGCTGTCTTCACATGATGCTATTTTTTGGAAAAAGGTTGTAAATGATGAAATGGAATCACTAATTTTCAATAAGACTTGGAAGCTAGTTGATTTACCACCGGGTTGTAAAACAATTGGATGTAAATGGGTCTTACGTAAAAAAGTTAAAACCCGATGGATATGTTGATAAATACAAAGCTAGGCTAGTGACTAAAGGTTTTAAACAACTAGAAGGCCTAGAATTTTTTATTATTTTTTCGGTAACTAGAATTACATCCATTAGACTTTTAGTTGTTATTGCGGTAATTTTTTATTTGCAAATTCATCAAATGGATGTAAGAACTATATTTTTAAACGGAGACCTAAATGAGGAGATTTATATGGAACAACCTGAGTGTTTTATTGAGGCTGACCAAAAAAGCAAAGTGTGAAAACTTAATAAATCTTTATATGGCTTAAAACAGGCATCAAAGCAATGGCATGAGAAGTTTGATTCTTGCATGATTGATAATAGATTTAAAATAAATGAGTATGATAAGTGCATATATCATAAGTCTTGGAATAATTCGCATGTTATTATTTGCCTATATGTTGATGATTTATTGATCTTTGCTCTAACATGAATGATATTGGTGAAACTAAAAATATTCTTAGAATCCATTTTGATATGAAAGATGTTGGTGAGGAAAATTTTATTCCAGGAATAAAAATAACTAAAATACTCCTTGACTAGTCACATTATGTTGAGAAAATATTGGAAAAATATAATTTCCTTGATTGCAAGCATGTTGTGACTCCATTTGATTCTAGTGCTCACTTGTTTCCTGTTGAAAGTGAAAATGATGTAATAAATCAAAAGAAATTTGCTAGCATAATTGGAAGTTTGAGATATGTGACTGATTGCACTAGGACTGATATTGCATATACAGTAGGAGTACTTAGCAAGTTTACTAGCAAGCCAGGTAATGAACATTGGCATTCTATAACTACAGTAATGAGATATTTAATTGGAACAAAAAAATGTGGTTTGTTCTATAAAAAATATCCTGCTGTACTTGAAGGCTTTTGTGATGCGGATTGGAACACTTTATCAGGTGATTCCTTATCCACTATTGGTTATGTTTTTACTTTGGTAGTAGTTCTATTTGTTGGAAGTCTAAAAAGCAAACAATTATTGCTAACTCTACTATGGAGGCTGAACTAATTACTTTAGTTTCAGCTAGTGAGGAAGCGAATTAGTTGAGAGATTTTTTATTTCAAATACCTTATTTTGAAAAATCAATTCCTCTTATTTTAATTCATTATGATAGCACCGCTACAATTGGTAGAGTTCAAAACCATTATTACAATGGTAAATCCAGACCTTATAAGAAGAAAACACAGTAATGTGAGGTCATATTTGATAAATGGTACCATTAATGTTGATTATGTCAAATCTTGTGACAATCTTGCAGATCCATTGACTAAGGCCTTAGCAAGAGAAAAGATCTGGAGCACATCGAGGGAGATGGGATTGAAGCCTATTAAATTTTGAGTCATATGTGAGAAAACCCAACCTGTAGACTAGATATCCTATAACCACGTTCAATGGGAAAAATGAATCACATGATGGCTTGTTGTGAAAAATGCACTACTTTTTTATCCCTTCCTATGGTGTGAGTGCATTTACCTGTAATGATTGTGAGGTTGAGTTTTAAATAAACTCTTAATGATAATATGTAGCTCGTATGAGTGGGGTGCTAAATTACAAGAGAACTCTAGACGGATTTCACCTATATGAGTATGGAGGTAGGTCACTTCCTTTGAGAATTAGGCTCATTCTCAAAAAACACTCATTAAAATCGGAATAGCACAAAGTCATAATATGTTGGCTATAAAACTCATTTAAACACCTTGACTATTATGTGTAAGCGGTAACTTTTTATTTCCCTTAAGCAGTCATAGTTCAAGTCTGAGACCACTACGACTCCGGAGTAAAAAATACCGTTTTACTAAGTGGAGGTTCAATGCAAAGCACACCTTCATTATGCATGGTAATTTCCTTTAACTAGTGGACTCTCTTATTAATATTAAATTGAGTGGGGTATTGATGGATTTAAGTATTTTAATATTAACTTTATTATATTTTAATGCTTTGAGATAATGGCTTTGTCTATAACTATCCCATAAGTTCATTCGTTTGTAACTTGACAATGCAACTGCTAGTGTTTTTTCCACTAACGGCATTGCATGCCAATTATAATTTATGGCTATTAAAGACAATTATATGAAGTTTCTTATTGCAGCAGTTGACTGCCTCTAGTGGTTAATAATTGATGCCAATTATTTTATACATTTATGCCATTTTTGGCACGTTGCATGGCTATACTTTTAGCTTCCAATAACTCCCTTTTCATTTGTGTTATGAGCCATTAATCCCAATATTTATTGCTGGTAGAATGTGGACATAAGTTTCATATAACTCTTATAACATCCACCATTATTCTACCTCTTTATTTTTGAAACCTTTATAACTCTTGTAACCTTTGTAGCTCTTGTAACTTCTATACCTATCATCTACCATATTTAACTTCCTATTCATTGCATGAAAGATTTCTCACCTGTAAATAGAGGTAGTCTAGCATTTTTTTGGTACACATACACACAAGATAATATAGAGTTCACAAAAGATATTTAAAAAGAGAGTTTATTAGTTGAAGGGAGGTATTTTTACTGTGGAGCTTTGAACTCAACTTTTGTCAAGAGCTGTTGAGTTATTCTTTGAGAAGGTTGTTGTATCTTAGAGGATACAAGTCAAGAAGATTACTGCTGGACCAGTGAAATAATTTACTACAGTGGGCTTGAATTTTCTTAAATAGAGTGACATATCCGCACCTCAGCTGAAGAAGAAAAAGATCTTTTTTCTTCACTTGTAATTTTCGGTTATAATATTATTGTAATTTCACCAAAAGAGGGTAAGGCATTGGGTTACAAGTTCCATGCATCACGATGATAAGTTGTTTGGTTCAAAGTCCGACTGAGTTATAGCCTAAGATGCCTTTATATGGATAAGACATTTAGTTTGAATCTCAATGCACCATATTAATGATATTATGATGGGTAAGGCAATATATGATATACTTTAAAAAATATGTATGCCTTGATGTGCTTCTGAAGTAGCAATATCATGAAAGAGGTTATAAGCTATCAGAATTTGATAGGCTTACAACACGATTATTTTCCATTCCTAGGGAATGAGAAGATTATTAATACAAACGTGCACTTGATTGTGATGGTATCACAATTCATCTCCAAAAGAGGCTGAATAACTGAGAAGAGTTATTTTAAAATCTACTTCTACAGTAGTAAATCTGAAATTTACTAAAGTAAAAGGTGCATGTCATTGTAAACTTGGATTTTTCTAGAATAAAAGTTCATAAATTGACATGAACGATTGCGATATCCCAAAGATGTGCATACTAAGTATTGAACAAATATTGAAGAATTACAATTTTTTTCATTACTTTTAATATTGCGTGTTCTCATGATAAGTTGGTTGGACCAACTAATGTTGGGATTTGATCCCTCAAAATCTGAAAAGTATAAAAGGTGAATATGGGCCCATTCATTAGTCATGCTATCTATTAAGATGCATCGATATAAGATGATCACTTGTACATTTCTTGTCAACCTGCAGTTTGACATTCATAAAGTTGCTTGCTCAATAAAATTAAGCTAAGATCATAACTTTCAAGTTGTGTAATCAAGATAATTCATCTTGATTATGATGGCTTGGCATGGAATGCCTTTGATAAATAGCTAAACCATTACTAATGAGAACAAAGCTTCATGTGTTTGTATGAAATATGATATATTACATACAATAGCACTTGTATGCATTAGATCAATAAATTATGATTATTTCTTCCCTCTCAATTAGTTAAAGGTCAGGAACCAACTTTTCATCTAATAATTTTGATTTGTGGTGTGCAATTAATGAATTTACCATGGCGCAAAAAGATGGATTTCTCAAAGAATTTGGAGGATGCATGTTAGTTTTCCTAACATAAGGGGAAGATTATAAGCAACTATAAAATCTGTTAAGAATTATCATCAGATCCTCATTCAAAAGATAATTCAAGTCAAATACTGAACACATCTCATATTTAAGATGCAAGTGCTTCTATTTTATGTTCATAAAAGACAAAGTCTATGCATGTGTGAAGCATGGTAGCAATCGGTTCCACATGAAATAATCCTTGAAAAGAATAAAGAGTAAATGATTATAATAAGAAGGCAATGTGCTCTTGAAGAGCCTATGACATAAAAATTTATGAAACCTTATGACAGGTTTAGGTACCTGAAAATAAAGAAGCGATGAGATCTAAAAATGAACCGATACGAAATGAAATATCATTAATATCTTTGATACAATATTGACACAATATTGTGAAAGATTACGAGGATATAAATTTTATGTTTATTTAAGCATGCTACATAGAAATATTTATCAAGTGATATAACGTGATGCATTTTGGTAAGCATAAAACTTATTTGATTTGCAGTTCAAACACTTGAAGATGTCAGGCATGAAATACTGAATATTGTCACTTGAAAAATTTTTTATGAAAACTTTTTAAGGATTCAAAATGTTTAAAGCATATAAAAGTTTTTGGAAAACTTATTTATAATCCTTATATTGTATAAGCTTATAGCTTAAAAATTATTGAAACTCTTAGAGAGTTTTCAAAAGCAATAAAATATTTGCTTAAATAAAAAACATGCATAATTGAATAAGAATTCATTCCGAGCTCAACAAAAGAATGAGGAACTTCTTGATATGAAGTGCCATATCTTAGTGCAATTGATGCACTAACGTATCTTGCAAATAATACAAGGCATGACATAGACTTTTTCAGTCAATTTGTTAGCAAGGTATATATAGTTTTGTTCTTACTAGGAGACATCGAAATGTGATCAAACATATAAGCTTATTTTATTCTAAAGATTGTAGCCCCGATCTTATTGGTTATGATAATGCTGGGTACTTATTTGACCCGTATAATACTCGATCTCAAATAAGCTATATGTTCACATGTGGGGATACTGTCATATCTTGGAGATATACAAAACAGTTTATCTAGCCACTTTATTGAACCATGCTAAGATAATAGCTATTCATGAAGCAAGTCGAGAATAAGTATGGTTGAGATGAGAAAAATGTGGTGTGAAATATGACAATGTACTCATAATTTTATACAGAGATAATGCAGCATGCATAGCACAACTTAAAGGAGGATTCATAAAAGGAGATAGAACAAAGCACACTTCATCAAAGCTTTTCTACATACATAAGCTCCAAAAAAATGATGATATTAACGTGCAACAAATTCGTTTAATTGATAATATGGCTTATTTATTCACCAAGTCTCCTTCAATTGCAACTTTCAAGAAGATGGTGCACAAGATCGGGATGCAAAAGCTCAAGATGTTCTCATTAGAGAGATTCAACACTCATTGTATTCTTTTTCCCTAACAAGGTTTTATCCCACTGGATTTTCCTTGTAAGGTTTTTAATGAGGCAACATATATTTGTATTGTTAGAGATGTGTACTTTTTTTCCTTCACTAGATTTTTTTTTCCACTGAGTTTTTTCCAGTAAGGTTTTAACGAGGCACATTGTCTATCAATTATACATTCAAGGGGGGAGTTATAAATATATTACCATATATAGTGAATGTCTACTTTACCATATATAGTGAATATCTATTTATGAAAAAGTTAGAAACCCCAAGGTTAGTTTTTCCCTATAAATAAAGGGGGTTTTCCTTTATTGTAATTAACTCCTCAAGAATTTCCATGAGAAATAAAGAAGTTTTCTCTCTTCTCTCTATTCTTCTTGTATTTATTTTATATTTCATAACAAGTTTATAATTATTGTGATTTATAATATATTTTATATAATTTCAAATAATATGTGTTACTTCATCTATTGCAATTTATGTGGTGCAAAGTTCAAGCTCCATCTTCAAAATCTCCTCCATTAAATCTTGCCTTTACACAGAGTAACACTTTGATAAAAATTTTCGAACCAAAATCTTCATTATTATCTAATAGGTTGCGACTAGAACTAAACCCGCCAAGATGAACACCGGTTTAACCTTGCTCTGAAACCACTTGTTAGGACCGAAATAATCAGGTGTCATGCAGAAGCTAGCAAAGAAAACCTCGAAAGACGCCACATAAAAAGATAAATGAGAAATACACTAAAAGAGACACTAGAATTTAACGTGGTTCGTTCAATCGACCTACATCCACAAAGGAAGATGAGCAATTCACTATATAAAAGAGAGTACAAACTATCAAGAGAGACAACCTCACATAGTTCACTTAGAATAAAAAGAGATTCACACAAGTTATATTGCAACACTTGTATCTCAAAAAGTCTCCCCCCAAACAAAAATCTGAAAATCGTAGGGACTACATTGTGGATGCTACCAAACTAGAAGAAAGGAGCCTCTATTTATAGAGCTTGTAATATTTTACTACTACAATAAGGAGCCAAGTATGGAGAATTCAAGTTTTTCTTTTCCTAAATGAAAATCCAATTATGGTACCTAAAAGAAAATCTAATTATGGTAAGAAAGTTAGGACAAACACCAACAAATACCAATCAATTTTCACTTAAAACAACTTATAGTGTGACAACAACTTTCATGATAAACATTGATTCTAATTTATAAATTACATGCAACAACAGAAGGTATTTCAGTATGGAGAACAAGGCAATAACTAGGATTGATTAATTCGATTTGATCGACTGCAAAAACTAATTTTTTAGCTTTCTATTCATAATTTCTTTATGTTATACATTAACTCCCTTCTCGTCTGCAAACGAATCAACAAAATCATTCACATAACTAATCAATAATAAAGCTAAACATCATTGAGATTTTTTCTCTACAAGGTCTATAATTCTATTAAAAATAAATCTAATTTTCATAAAGAAAAACATCATCTTTAACAGAGAAAAAACATTGAAACATGTGAATGAAAAGCAGAAACAAATGTAACAAAGTGCTGAAAATCAATTAACAATAATGAACTCATGAAAAAAATTAATAAAAACTATAGAATGTTAAGGGTATTTCTGTAAATAAATAATATTATTAAAGAAATATAACAATGTATATTATTTTTAATACATCAAACCAAATACTGCATAAAAAATAAGCTCAGCATTACTAATCACAACACTACTAATTCCTGCATTACTAATCCTAACATTACTAATACTCTTTTCAATACTATTTTTATATACTCTACCAAATGGCCCTTAGTTTACTTTACACATAATCTTTTAGAATATTGTGGGCAAGTGGGGGAATGGAAAGCTGAAGGCTTACATTGACTTTCCAACTAATTATGGAGTCATTTTCTTCTGTGTTTATCTTTTAAAATAAGGATGGGGATTGCAACTATTTTCATCATCCATGAACTAATAAAATATATAGAGGTTGCGTAGAAGAAAAAGAGTAATCAACAACAAATATATATGTTATAATCATTCATTTTGCACTGACCATGTATAAGGTTTTTACATATGATTAATGGTCAAATTGAACTTTTTCATTAGACAATTTAAAATGAGAATTTCAATTTAATTTCTAAAAGAAAGAGACCTAACTTAAACAACAACAACAATTTTTTCTTGTATTCCAAACTTCATCCATTTATCTCGTCCTCCGATGCACACTTGCACAAATGATGAAAAGTTTAATATGCTGATTTATAATTTAAAGACACAATATTTAAGTGTGATGAAAAAAATTTAAAACTAACTGACAGATACATGTTTGTAAATAGTAATCACCTAATTATACAATGAAATAAGTTAGTATAAATATATTTACAATCTCGCTATGGATTGCAACATCATAGTAATATAATGTGGCAATAGGAGAAATGAACAAAGTTTTAGATAGTGTATATTAAAGTACAAGCCAAAAAAAAAGACCTATAAATTAAGCGTTTAATCAAAAAGTGGTGAATTTTCTTAACAAAAAATTTTCACAAGTTCGTTTCTTTGCACTGAACACTTAAACCTAGCCATTGAAGCAAAGGCTGGACATAAACTGGGTCAACTTATATTTCAAATAGGAAAAAAAATCTGTCTTTGTCATGCGAAGCAATAATCTGGATTTCAAAACATTATTTAGCTTTAGCTAGAAAAGAAAAAGGTGAAACCATCTTTGTCAATGGAAAGAGGATCAAGTACACAATCTTTATCGAATAATGTCCACATGTTATATGGCATCAAGTGGCTTATTTTACTACATAGAGCCAACCATTCATTTTTGTCATTCTATCTTTTATGAAGCATTTTATACGAAAGCGAAGTGATCATTATGTTGACACAAGTGTGAATATTGATTGGATGGACTTTATGAGTCGTTGTGGGAAGTAAATAAGAGAGATTTACAGTTAAGATTTGAATTCTGAAAAAGAAAGACAGCCATTGTGGGGTTGGATCTTTTCATTATTCTATTTCTATTTTTTTTTTTGTATAAATTCAAGAATATGTTGGAAGGGTTGCTAAATGTTGAAAGGTTTACATGGAAAATTTAGAGAAAAACTATCAAAATATTTTTAAAATTTGTCCTCGTAATTTACTTTAACACTTTAACTTTACGTGTAATTATTTACCCCTCTCCTCTCCCAAAATCTTTTTAAGGATGACGTGACATTAAAAAAGTTTTCAATCAGTCCTTTCTGGGACTAGTTGGGCATGTGAAAGTAGAACATCTAGCAAGGACAGAGTCTAACCATGTCCCCCTATTGCTTACTTGTGGGGAACAGGCTGATCCTATCGAAAGACCATTCAAATTCTTAAACTTCAAGGTAAAGCAAGCAAATTTTAAAGAAGTTGTCAGAAATAATTGGCTGTCCCTGGAGGAGAATGATGTTTTCATTAGCATAAAACAGAAAATAAAGAGCACAAAAGCTGCTCTTACAACATGGAGTAAAGAAAAGTTTAGCGATATTTTTAAATAACTTTTAATCAAGAAAGAGATTGTGAGAATAAAGGAAACTCTATTTGAAGAATGTCCCACTGCAGTCAATAGAAGCATTCTACAAAAGGCCAAAACATAATTGAAGAAATATTTATACTTTGAAGAAAAATTCTAAAGGCAAAAAGCAAGTATCTAATGATTTTCTAAAGGAAATATGAACACTAGATTCTTTCATTGTTTGATAAATGGTAGAAGGAAGAGACTTTCTATAAACAAAATCATGAAAGAGAATGGGCAAAGGGCTAAGGGGAATGATCTTGTTGCAGCAGAAGCTACTGTTTTTTATCAGAATTAATTTTACTAGCCTGAATATTATAAAGGATCTTTCTTTACTAAATCATGTCCCCAAATTGGTCAGTGGTGAAATGAATAGTGGGTTATATATTTTACCTTCAGAAGAAGAGGTGAAGAAAGTAATTTTTGAATTAAACGGGAAAAGTGTTAGTGTCTTTGATGGGTTTCCTGGGTATTTTATCAAAGTTGTTAGGACATTATTGGTAATGATATTGTGAGTGTTATATACTAAAAATATTATTTCTAAGTTAATCACTCATACTAATTTGATTTTATTGCCTAAGAAAGACAGCACGTAGTTTTTTTTAGACATGAGATCAATTAGTCAGTGCAAGTTTCTTAATAAAATCATTTCCATAATTCTTCATGAAAGGTTAGAGGATATCCTTCCAATGCTCATCTTAAAAAATCAGTCTGAATTTGTAAAGGAAAGGAGTATAACATAAAATGTTCTACTAGAACAAAAAGTCATCACTGATATTAGAAAGAGAGAAAAATCAATAAATATAGTGATAAAGCTAGACATGAATAAAGCCTATAATAAAGTGGAGTGAAAACTCTTGATCAAGATTTTGGAGAAGATGGATTTTGATACTCAGGTGATTGATATGATTTGGAGATTACTGATAAATTTTTAATACTCAGTGCTAGTTAATGGTCAGTGTTATCGGTTCTTGCTTTATACTAAAGATGTGAAATTAGGATATCATTTTTCCTACTTTATTTATTTTTTCTGCCAAAGTATTGACTAGAGCGCTAAATTCATTGTTTGGTGATGAGAACTTTAAGGAGTTTGAAATGCTAAAATGAATTGATAATATTAATCACTTGGCATATGCAGATAATACTATTTTATTTGTATCAGGAGATAGGTAATTATTGCAACTGATTATGCATACCTTGGAAGATTATAAGTTACAATCAGGTCAGAAGATTAACAAAGTTAAAAATATTTCTTTATGTGTTTCACAAGATTGCCAATGTTGTGATTCAGGAGGTTGAAACTGTATTGAAATTTTTGGAGATAAATTTTTTTTATTTACGTAGAATGTCCATAGCAAATGCAAGAAAGAAAAAAGTTTACTTTATAAGGTTAATCAAGAAGCTGCACAACAAGTTGAAAACCTGAAAAGAAAAATTACATTTCTTCGGAGAAAAGACAGTGTTGATCAATAATGTATTGAGTAGTATTTTTATGTATTTATTTTTAGATATTAATGCTCCTAAATATGTCATTCACGACTAGCATAAGACATTTGCAAAATTTTAATGAAATTTCAAGGAGGTACATGGCAATAAACATTGGATATCATGGTCTGAAATTTTTATTCCTAAAGATGAAAGGTGACTTGATTTTAGATCTCTTTTGGATATATCTAATGCCTTGTTTGCTAAATTACGGTGGAACTTTTAGAACCAGATGTCAATGCGGATCATTTTCATGTGGAATAAGTATTCTAAAAAAGTTCACCCATAAGTGGTGGAATGGAAGAATGAGTCTCAAATATAAAAATATATGATTTGGGGCTAGAAATTTTCTTGATCAAGACATCTAGTAGGAGCCTAAGTATGGTCATGTTAACATATGGTATGATAATTATTGGACCCAACTTCGGACTATACATTATTATCTACCCATTGTTGAATCTACCCTTTTGATGATATGCATCAACTTTTCAATCAAGGAGAATGAAACACACGTATTTTGGAATAGTTATTTTTTAGAAGATATATATAAGCAGATTCACAATAAGATAAAAGTGGAGGAGGATTCAATAGAGTGGGATAATACATGGTGGATGCTCAATACCTCGGGTAAGTTCTTAGTTAAGTCTATATGGGAGGCTTTGAGATAAGGTAAAAAGGTCTAAAAAGATTTTAAGCAGTTGTGAGTGAAAGGAATTCCTTTCAAAATCTAATTCTTTCTGTGGAGTCTGTGGAAACAAAGATCCCAATTGGAGAAGTCCTCATTAGGATGAATATTTGTGATGACATGAGGTGTAATTATTATGCAAGTGATAAACAAGAAACTATAGAATATTTATTTATTCATGGTGTAGATTTGCAACTGTAGCAGGGGTTAATGAACCTTTTATTCAAGTGAAACATATAAATCATAAATGATGAGATATATAAATGTAATACCCCGCATGTTTCTAAGCTAGGAAGTGAAGAAGTATTCCTACGTATGAAATCTCCTATCCTGTGATTCATACTTGAGTACATGACTTACAATGAATATCCTAGTAATAGGATAGCTTATGATGCATTAAGCATGTTCATACGCGTCACTTAAGGTAATACAAGCTAAGAGTTTTTGAATCCATCAAGTTTTAGTGTTTGATTTTGTAAGGGTCATATTTGAACAAGTATAACTTAATTTTAATATAGTATTTTGGATTATTTAGACCCACCAAATTGTAGAGAATCGAATTAGCTTTCCAACGATACCAATTTCATCTTAATCCAATACCCGAGCAAAAAGCTATGCCCATTTTCGTGAGAGACAATAAAGATAGGCGATTGGTTAGGCGCCGCCCAACCCAAACATAGGCGATTGGTTAGGCGCCACCCAACCTAGCTTAGGCAATCACTTGGGCACCGCCTAAGTCATTTCCAGGTTCCAAAAACACTCCGTTTTGAGTTATTTTAAGGGTAATTAAGTCTTTTAACACTCCTTACACGTCCCTAAACTTAACCCTACAAAATATATAGCTTTTAAACATATTACAAGCCTATTATCATCTCAAATCTCATCATCCAAGAGCACTAAAAGAGAAAAATAACTAGGGTTGCGTAACTAAGCTTGAAGATCCGATTTCAAGGAAATTTCTCCGTCAATCATCAAGAATCTTCCTTCTAAGTTATGCGTGAGTTGATTTATGGATTCCTTTCATCTATAAAGCTCAAAAACCCTTTTTTTCATTATAAAGTATGATTTCTATATTGTTGGGTGTTGATGATCATGTTGTTGATATTGGGTGATTCCCAAGATGGAATCTTTATATGTTTTTTTGAATTTCATGATATTATATGAGTTGGAAACATGTAAATTTGGTTGTTCATGATGTATAATTTGATGATTTCACCTATTCTTAAGATGTTCATGTAAGGTGTTTGATAAAATGCCTAAGAAACTAGAAATCATGCAATATAGCTAAATTGTGACTAAGTGAAGGATTCATGATATGCCCTTACGTTCCAATGACTTCTATGTTGATAATGTTCCTTGTAAATGTTGTTGGAATACTCATGAACTATTCTTATGAGATTATGCTATGTTTACTTGCAAATCCTACTTATGAACAAAATGTATGACAACCATGCAATCCACATGAACTTCCATGCTATTGGTATGTGTTGCCAATATGATTATGCAATGAACATGATATTAAGATTGTGCAAGTACTTCCATGTGATATAAAATCCTTTCCATGTAATACATTGTTGATAACCATGCTTAGTATGAGGTCCCTACTTATGATATTATAAATTATGGACTCTACTATTATGATCAAGTCAGTCATGTGTGTCAGTTTCCTTCCATCGAGTCGTGGGGGTACTTGTAGCCAAAAACTATAGCCGTGTGCCTAGATCTATGTTATGTTTCACGATATCCAAACTCAAGCTATGATTCCATAGACTTCAGTCAGTCATGTAACTCAGGAAAACCTCATGATCAATAACATTTTGCCAGAATTCAGTAATATTAAGTCATGCACAGTCATTTATTCATGTCTAGTCCCTCCGGATAGGAGTAGAGGTTAGCACTGAGTGAACCCAAGGATGGGAACTCACCCGCCAGTTCAGGGTGTGATTCTTAGTAGTCATCCTTGTGTTCCAGAATATGTAGCCAGTGTAGGTTGAGATATCTTAACCTATCATATTAGGGTTGATAAGGTGGATTAACCCATCAGTTTAGGGTTCCCACCGTTCTCATTGAGTACCTGTCAGATAAGGGTCACTCACAGGCTGTCCTTACCCGTGGCACGGTATTGACACCCCTCCAGTTGGGGAAGAGATTGGACCCCAGCTTAGCCATAACGGCTTAAATGGGGAATGTAGGTTAAACATTACTTCCCACAGTTTCAGTATCAGTCTCAGTAAAAAAGAACTCAAGGCGTTCTTTAGATTTTAGTATATACAGGATTGTCAGATACAGTTGTCCATGTTATTAGTTTCAGTATCAGTCATGACAGTTATCAGTAAACCATGTATTAGCTTACAGGTTATGCTATCACGTATTCACGGTCCCAGTTTCTATATATGTGTGTTTGCACTCCCACATTCATATTAGTCAGTCAGTGTTGTTCATGCATGAAACCCTTTATGACCATCCTACGTTCCTCATATACTCAGTACTCCAGTTATACTGACGCATTTGCGCTATGGTTCTTTCTTTTTATGTTACACCATAGATTCCGAGACACGAGCTCCAGCCCAGCAGTAGCGGTAGCATTCCATTCACAGAGACACAGTGAGTCCTTATTGATTCGAGGACAATATAATTTGATTCATTTATTTATTTCTTCAGTTCAGTTTTACAGAGTTAGTTGGAGACATGTTCTTTCAACTCCTTATTTAGATAGTTTAGAGGCTTTCAGATTTATGTTCAGATTTACGTTCAGATTGAGTTGTTTTGGGTATTTTCACCCACATAATTGTATTCAGTTGAACCTTATGGCCTTACATTTGTATGTATTCCGCATTATTATATCATGATTTGCAGTATACAGGTACAGATATCAGTCATGGGTTAGCTTGTGGTCCCTCGGGGTTATGAGCACCGTGTAGCATTCCAGTTCAGCAAATCGGGGTGTTACAATAAACAACATCAAAAATGAAGCTCGTGTCTAAGGAAGTTCCAATGTTTATTTTGTATAGATTTGAAAAAGAAGAAATGTAATTAATCATGGAGGAAGGATGATTTATGTGGGAATGAAATTGAAAATTAACGAAAATCTATTTCTGTTAGCTAAACATAATTAACCTGATTGAAACATTTGTCTTGTGTTTGGCCTTTCATTATTGAATACCTAGAAGGTTATACGTCATTAGTGAGATGCAAAGTGATACATGAAAGCCTCCTAAAAGGGGTTTTATAAGAGCAACTCAGACAGTTTAGCAAAAAAAATTTATGCCCAAGTTTTGAGGCTTTTATGTCAGAGATGAAGAGGGAAGATTGATATATTCTGAAGCTAGAAGGTTTGAGGATGGTTCAAATGTTGTGGTAGAAGTAATAGCTTTAAAGATTAGGCTGGAGTATTGTATCACTCACAACCTACTTTTCTTACCTTTGGTGAAAAATTCCCCCAATACATAAAAGGTTATTGAAGGAGCACAGAAATTACCTTCATGTATTTCTACAAAAATCAGGAGAACCAACAGTCTAATGCGGGATAGAGTAGTGGTGGTGTTGCACATACTAAAAGAGAAAAATAAACTAGAAAATTTTTTCACTAATATTATGTTCTCTTTTTCATGTATAGATACATTAACATATACATATACACAGAACATACCAGATGAAACTAAAGGAAAAATAAGTATGGACAAGACATAAATACTTAATTTGAGGGTAAGAAAAGTACAAAATATAAACCACAAGATACATGGACATTACTAATGAAGGAAGGGTCAAACAAGCAAGAAAAAAATAGGTTATAGTTACAATGGTGAATCATTTGGGAGAGAAGATTAGGCAAAAATATAGGAGAAGTGTAGAATAGGATTTGTACCCATTGATATTATATTTCAAGCAGTGGTATCAGTTTAATATTGAGCTCAAAATATTGGGATATAGGGAATACAGGGACATATCAGATCACCAAGCAATCCAAGAAGTCAACAAACTGTCAAGGTTTGGGACATGTTAAGTCTTAGTGTTGTTTGACAAAAGCATACAGATTTTAATTTACAGATTTTACTCAGTCCATTTTATATGATTGGTCATGCATCCCTAATGTCCATAGATTTTCACGTATCTTCAGTAATTACAGGTTGTCATGAATACTCGATATTTATAGTTTTCTCCATATTTTCAGCACCTATAGATTTCATGTTCTTTACTCATTACTCTATGTTTTACATGTATAATCAGTTAGTTATTATTATTTGTTCTGTTCATGAAACCATGTATATCTGCCTACCTCATTTAGCATACTTGTTCATTCAAAGTACTGATCGCATACCTTATTTTTTGCACTACGATGTATTATATCATAGGTTCTGATGCTCAATTCCCAGCTCATAATTAGAATTATTAGATCCTCAGCAGTAGCAGTGGTGAGCCATCATACTTCGAGGACAGGCTCACTTTATTGCATGTCTCAGTTATTAGTTAGTTAGAGTTAGTTGGGGCCTATCCCATTAACTCATATTCAGTCAGTCAGTTTTATAGGCTTTTCAGACATTAGAGTTAGTTATTCAGTATTCAAATATTATAGTTAGTTGTCCAGTTTATCATTATTTTAATAGATTTAGACAATTATTTTTATAGACTCATATTCCAATTTTAAATTCATTTATTAAAACCTTATGGTATGTCAGTATTCTTTCGCATTTATTATCATGTTACTCAGTGCTCACAGCAGGTACTAGCTTATGGGTTAGCTTATGATCCCTCGGGATTGTGTAGTCTTGAGTCATTACAAACTTAGTATCAAAGTCTAAGGTTTAAAAATATCCTAGGAAATCTAAAAGCCGTGTCGAGTAGAGTCTTGTGCATGGGTGTGTAGCGCGCCACACTTATGGATGAAAGGCTACAAGGAATTTAGAAAAAGTTTCTCTTCTTTCAGTATTTATATCATGCGAGTGAGTATGAGCTCAAGTTAAACTCCCTGTCTAATCCATTTATTCCTTTCATTTATAGAACGTGCCTCTCAAGAAGAACGAAAGAAGAACAGGAACTAGCCAGCCCCTCAGCCCATCTAGGTAGATCCTCTAGAAGAGCATGTCTCTCACGCAGAATTCAGGGCTGCGTTCACTACTCTAGAAAACTCTGTAGCAGCATAGAATAAATGGCTAGAAGCTGTTCGGCCAACCCAATAGCCAACACTGCTGTAACCAGAATTTGAGATTTCACCCAAATGAATCCTCCTTCCTTTATGGGATCTAAGTATGAAGAGGATCCATAGAAATTCTTAGATATGGTTCAAAAGGTAATGGGTTTTATGGGGGTGACGTCTAGTTAGAGTGTCGAGTTGGCTGCATATCAATTACAGGATGTAACCAATACTTGGTTTAAGCAGTGAAAGTTGATAGAGGTATTGATGCAGGGCCTATAGAATGGAAAGAGTTTTCCATGGCTTTCTTGGACAGATTCTTTCCATTAGAGTTGAGGGAGGCCAAGGTGTTAGAATTTATTAATTTAAGTCAAGGCAGCATGAGTGAGAGGGATTATTCCCTCAATTTTACTCAGTTAACTAGATATGCTCCTCATATAGTAGCTGATAATAGGTCTAAGATGAGCAAGTTTGTGTCTGGCGTGTCTGATAGTGTGGTCAAGGAGTGTAGGACCGCAATACTGATTAGTAAGATAGACTTGTCTAGGCTAATGGTTCATGATGAAATGATAGAGAAGCAGAAGATTAAGGAAAAACAGATAGGAAACACGAGAGCTAGGATGGGTAGTTTTAATTTCAATCACCCAAAGTCAAAAGGTAGTAACCATCCTTATTTCATCAAAGGTCTTCATCCCCAGTACCTTTTTCATCCAGTGCCCCAGTACCAAAATTCAGAAATAAAAATAGGGATATGGCACTAGGCTCTAAGTCCCAGGTCATTGTTAGCAGTACTCGTACCAATCCTTTATGTCAGAAGTGTGGCAAACACCATCAGGGTGAGTGTAAAATAGGTAGTGTTGTGTGCTTAGGGTGTGGTAATCCAGGATATAGGATTCGGGAGTGTCAGGTAGTTGCTTAAAAAGGTAGGGATGCATGCCAACAGGGCCAATCCCATCAGTCGCCAGTTCCATCCGATCGCCTAACTCACCAAGGTGCCACTTCCAGTGCTACCAGTGGTCTGCGTCCAAACAGATTATATGTTCTTCAGTCCCGCCAAGATCAGGAAAATTCTCCTGACAGTTACTGGTACGTTTCAAGTCTTTTACTTACATGTTTATGCTTTACTAGATTCTGGAGCTTCACTTTTTTTTTGTAACTCCTTATATAGCTGTCAATTTCGAAGTCAGTCCCAAAAATCCAGCAGATCCCTTTTTAGTGTCTACCCCAGTGGGCGTCTTCATTGTAGCCAGACAGGTATACAAGAACTGTTCGATCACAATATCTCAAAAATTTACTTTAGTTGATCTTGTGGAGTTAGAGATGATGGATTTTGACATCATTCTTGGCATGGATTAGCTCCACTCATGCTATGCCTCAATTGATGATAGAAATAGAATAGTTCAATTTTAGTTTCCAAATAAACCAGTCCTTGAATGGAGCGGTAGTACTAAAACTCTTAGGGGTCAGTTAATTTCTTATCTTAGAGCCAGAAAGATGATATCGAAAGGGTGTATTTACCATCTTGTATGAGTCAAAGACTCTAACTCAAAAACTCCTACTCTTGAGTCTGTCCCTGTAGTAAATGAACTATCATATGTATTTCCTGAAGATTTTCTCGAAGTTCCTTTCTAAAGGGAAATCGACTTCGGAATAGACCTTCTCCCAGATACTCAGCCTATATCTATTTCGCTATACAAAATGGCTCCAACTGAACTAAAAGAACTAAAAGAACAGTTGAGGGATCTCTTAGATAAGGGATTTATCATACCCAGTGTAGCTCCGTGGGGCGCACTTATTCTATTCGTGCATAAAAAAAATGGTTCTCTAAGAATATGCATAGACTACAGTTAGTTGAACAAGGTCACATTCAAAAATAAATATCCACTTCCTAAAAATATGAATTTTTTGACCAACTTTAGGGTGACAGTTACTTTTCCAAGATAGACCCCAGATCAGGCTATTATCAGCTTAAAGTCAGAGAATGTGACATTCCAAAAATAGCTTTTCGAACTCGGTATGGTCACTTCAAATTTCTAGTCATGTCATTTTGTTTTACAAATGCCCCAGCAGCCTTCATAGACTTGATAAATCGAGTGTTCAAGCAGTACTTGGATATGTTCATCATAGCCTTCATTGATGACATTTTTGTTTATTCTCATAGTGAAAGTGATCATGCAGACCATCTCAACATAGTGCTTCAGGCTTTTAGAGCTCATCAGTTGTTCACTAAATTTAGTAACTGTAAATTCTGGCTAAGATCAGTAGAATTCTTTGGTCATATTATTTCTGGTGATGGCATTAGAGTTGATCCTCAAAAGACAAAGGCGATAAGAAACGGCCTAGACCCATCTCTCCAATAGATATTAGGAGTTTTTTAGGTTTAGCTAGCTATTACCGTCGATTAGTTGAAGGGTTTTCTTCTATTGCATCCCCCATGTCAAGATTGACTCAGAAGAAAGTTGAGTTTTAGTGTTCAGATTCATACAAGAAGAGTTTTTAGGAGTTGAAGACTCGACTCACCTCATCCCCAATCTTGACTCTACTGGATGGTTCAGATGGTTTTGCTGTGTACTGTGATGCATCCAGAGTAGGCTTGGGTTGTGTACTCATATAGAGAGGTAAGGTCATATCCTACACCTCCAGATAGCTTAAACTCTATAAGAAGAACTATTCGACTCATGATCTTGAGCTAGCAGCAGTAGCATTTGCCTTACAGATTTGGAGGCATTACTTGTATTGTGTGCATGTAGATGTGTTCACCGATCAAAAAAGCCTTCGGTATGTATTCTCTCAGAAAGATTTAAATTTATGTTAGAGAAGGTGGTTAGAGTTATTAAATGATTATGACATGAGTGTTCTGTATCATCCGGGCAAGGCCAATATAGTGGCTGATGCTCTCAGTAGTATGTCTATAGGTAGTGTATCTCATTTTAATGATGGTAAGAAGAAGTTAGCTCATGAAGTTTATCAGCTTTCCCATCTAGGAGTTTGTTTACTTTATTCAGCAGAAGGTAGTGTGTAGGTGTAGAGTAGCTCAGAGTCATCTCTAGTCTCTAAGGTAAAGAAAAAGTAGGATAGAGATCCCAGTCTAGTTAAGTTAACAAAATCAGTCAGATATCATAAGGTAGAGGTTTTCTCCCAAGGGAGAGATTGTGTTTTGCGTTGTCAGGGTAGATTGTGTGTTCCTGGTGTACATGATTTGAGGCAGCGAATTCTTACAGAAGCGCATAAGGTGTGTTACTCAATTCATCTAGGGGCTACTAAGATATACCATGATTTGTGAGAGATCTATTAGTGGAGTGGGATGAAGAGAGATATTGTAGATTTTATAGCTAAGTGCTCTATATGTCAGCAAGTTAAGGTTGAGAACCAAAAACCTAGGGGGTCCATGAAGGAGTTCAGTACTCCCATATGGAAATGGGAGAAAGTGAACATGGACTTTATAACAGGTTTACCTCGTACCCGTCATCAGCATAACTCTATTTGGGTTATCATAGATAGGATAACCAAATCAACTTATTTTTTGCCATTCCATACCTCTTATTCAGCTGAGAAATATACCAATCTCCATCTCAGAGAGTTGGTTAGGATGCACGGTGTTACCTTATTTATCATCTCAGATAGAGGTACTCAGTTTACCTCTTACTTCTGGAAAGGGTTCTAAAATGATCTTGGTACCCAAGTCCACTTCAGTACAGCCTTCAACCCTCAGATAGACGGTCAACCAGAAAGGACCATTCAGACTCTTAAAAATATGCTGAGAGCATGCATTGTTGATTTTAAGGGTAGCTGGGATGGCCATTTACCTTTGATTGAATTCACATACAATAACCACTATCATTCTAGTATTTGTATGGCTCTATTTTAGGGTCTCTATGGTAGGAGATATAGATCTTCAATTGGTTGGATTGAATTAGGAGAGGTTGCAGTAGTAGGGCCCGACTTGTGTTTGATGCATTAGAAAATGTTCAGTTGATCATAGAAAGGCTTAGGGCCACCTAGAGCTGATAGAAATAGTATGCAGATGTGAGCAGAAAGGATCTTGAGTTTGAGATCAGTGACTACGTGTACTTGAAAATCTCTCCCATGAAGGGAGTGAAGAGATTCTACAAGAAAGGGAAACTCAGTCCCCGATATGTCGGTCCCTTCAGAATTTTCAGTTGTTTCGAAAAGGTATCTTGCAAACTTGAGTTGCCTTCATATTTAGCCTTAGTACACCCAGTGTTCTATGTCTTATTGTTGAAAAAGTGTAATGGTGATCCAACTGTAGTTGTTCTCTTAGAAAATGTAGATATTCAGAACAGTTTTTCCTTTGAGGAAGTCCCAGTCAAAATTCTTAATCATTAAGTTTGTAGACTAAGGAAGAAAGAAGTTCCACTAGTCAAAGTTCTATGGCAGAATCAGTCCATTGAGGGAGCCACTAGGGAAGCATAGGCGCGAATCCAGAATCAGTATAAGGTACCAATCTTATTAAGATTTTATTTTCTCTGTCATGCTCAGTCTCAGCCGCGCATCATGTTTATGTCAGTCGTGTATTCATTATATTAGTTCAGTCATGTATTCCATGCATCAGACATGCATATTCATTGTGTAAGCTCAGTCCATCAGTTCCTTCAGCTTAACTAGTTTCATTCAGGGACGAATGATCTTAAGGGGGAGATATTGTAACACCCCGTATTTCCCTAGCATAATATAAGCCCCAATACATGAGTATTCGTACATGAATTTTTGAAAAACTCACTATTTTTCAGTTTAGAGCCTTTCATTGCGTAGGAAATCGAATTAGCTTTCCAACGATATCAAATTTGCCCAAATTCGATAACCGGGTAAGAAGTTAAGGTGAATTTAAGTTTCAATCATAAAACATCGTCATCTTAACCCTCAGCGCATCATGTATGTAACACCTCAGAAAATGGGTCCCGGAGCGTCACACGGTGCTTGAGGCTACGAGTAGTCCCAAGCTAACCCTTTGAGCCATTTTTATTCTGTTCAACACAAATCAACGGGGATTCCATAAATAACCCTCAAAATATCAACAGAGTAATCATCATCCAAGAATAAAAGAATTTCAGAAAGATAACAAAATATGACTTATTAATCAACTTCCAACATCTGTACTAGTCTGACAAACCTCTAAGAAAATCAATAAAACCAGCGAGCCATTAAGACATGCCCCAACTGACTCACGATCAGTTATCAAATGTAAACAATTTTGTGAAACCAACATTAGACATCACGTCCTCGGAACATGAGGACTCACCACAATAGAGGATGCAGAACAACGTGCCAAAAAATCACTGTTGAACCTGGAACTGAGCAAGTGAACCTACATTCTGAGAAAATGCAGCCCACATCCGAAGATATGGGTCAGTACCGTGGAAAGGAACCGAGTATATGGGGTGTATGTAGTTGTATAAACATCATCATCATAAATATTTATAAGAAATATGCAGGATGTATGAAAGACTCACATAGCCTGAAGAAAATCATCATAATTATAAGAGGATGAAATAAGTACAATAACACATGTGAGTCATCATATAATTTGTCAATCACTTTCAGTTCATCAAGAATATCAATTCTCATAATGTAAGTATTATTTAAATCTTTCGAAAGAATAACTTTCACAATTCCACTTTCAAATCACTTCACCATTCACCATAGACACAAAGAAACACACACACACTGGGAGATCCTATAACCAACATAAACCATGTGAGCTACATGGAGTCCAACGTACAACCCACGTTGGGGAGAGCCGTCCTATCCTTGCCATCGGAGTAGGACTATCGATATCAAATCCACACAAACTAGTGATCACTATATAAATCAGCCTCAGGCTCACTCCTACGGGGGCACGTAGTTCTAGGGAAGTAAGGTCGCTTTATACCTCCCACTCGGTGCTAAAGATTTCTCCCGAACTTAGCTCATATCATTTCAAAGATAATCCACAACAAAACAATTTCAGTAATATATAAATATACATCGGGAGCCATCATGCTTCCCATCTATCAAAATCAATCACGTTGTGGATTTCTTTCACACTCGAGTTCAAAAAAACTTCATTATGACCAAAAGGTCAAATCATTCAAAATATCTCAAATATTCAACATCAACGTGCTTATAAGACACACTTTCTCAAAAAACACAATTTCCAATAGGGATTCACGATCCAAATATCAAAATCATGATAAATATCATTCAAGATTCATGCTTTATATCTCCACATATGTAAATTCATCTTTCAAAATCATAAATATTAATATTTCATAATAATCCTCATAAGATATGGGTTCATGCTTCAAATTTGTAAAAATCAAATAAAAATCATGCCTTTGTAAAAAAAATTACTTTTGGGCACAAGAACGAAAGAGAGTTCTTGTTGAAAAACCCCACATACCTTGAATGATGAACTATAGATCAATACTCATTTTTGAGATGTTAATAGTGTCTTTGAATGATGGTTCTTGGAGTTCTTGAACTAGGAACTTGGAATCTTGAATAAATTTACAGAATTAATGGTGAACTTTGGAGGTTCTTGAAGTTGGATGTAGGAGCTTAGGGTTTTCTTTTTGAGGGAATTTGATGAAATATAACATATAATGCTTCTAATAGGCTTTAATATAGGGTTTGAACGGATTTTGGGTGAGGGAGAATGACCAAAACGCCCCTAAAAAATAAAATTATTCTCGAATCTGTCCTTTGGTGGACTGTTTTGATAGTCTGAAGTAGATCAACCTTAATGTTTTACTCCGATATCCAAATTATATGATACCAATTTCATTAGAAAGAGGACTCTCATATGTTTCCGTTGATATATAGTATCTCACCCAGATCATTGTGTACGAGGAGTTATGATCGTTTGAAATTAACCCAAAAATTTGCTTTTGATAGGCTAAAGTAGATCTATCATAACTTTTTTGCTTCGATAGACAAATTGGATGAAACTAATTTCATTGGAAAGAGGACTCGTAGATCTTTCCGTTGATATATAGTAGATAACCCTGATAATTATGTACAAGTAGTTATGATGGTTTAAAGTTGGAGCAAAAATACGTCAGGCCTCAGTACTTTTTCCTGCACGTTTTACTGTTCACTACTATTCACAGTTCGATCGGAATGTTCATAAAACGTCGCTCGGGTGTTCATTTTGGATGATCCACATATCGTTGGAAAGCTTATTCAATACTCTACTCAATGGTAGGTCATAATCTAAGATATTCTATACAAAAAACTTATAATTCATTCTAGAAGATAGAACCCGACACGTTTATGCATAAAATTTCAATGAAAAATTTCCCGAGGTATTACATCATCCCCCCCTTGGTAACATTCATCCTCGAATGATGCTAGACATGCCAAGATTAGATAGGAAATAGAGGATACAGCTGAAACCATTCGTTAGACTCATCACCACATCGTTTCTCACTCCGAATGCAACCTCGAATGCATAAATTCAATAAACTACAGCTGAACACATAATAAATGACAGCTGAACTACTGTAACTTTTATCAAAAGTAAATGATTTAGGAAAGAACAGTACCTTCGACTTAATCGGAGTTCGCGGAAAATAGGTGTGGGTACTTGGATCGCATATCCGTCTCAGCTTCCCAAGTTGCACCCTCAACAGATTGGTTTCGCCACAACACCTCCTTAGTCTTCGGATACTAAAATCAAGAATCTCAACAGGAATCTCATCAAAAGAAAGATTTTCTTAAATGTCAACACTCACAAAGGAATCCACTACCACAACATCGCTAATATGTTTTCTAAGCATGGAGACATAGAATATTGGATGAACAGAGGACAACTCGAAAGGCAACTCGACCTCATAAGCTACCTTACCAACACGGCTAAGAATTTTGTAAGGACCAACATAACGGGGACCAAGCTTCCCCTTCTTTCCGAATCTCTTCACCCCCCTCATGGGTGAAATTTTTAGATAAACTAGGTCACCAACTTCAAACTCAAGGTCTCTCCTTCTAACATCCGCATATGACTTCTGAAGACTCTGCGCAGTTTTCAACCCTTCCCTAATCAACTTAAATTTTTCCATAGCCTCAAATACCAAATCAGGACCACTCACAGCCACTTCACCTACCTCGAACCAA
>NC_061118.1:26860114-26862622 GCF_002878395.1 Capsicum annuum | reverse complement strand
TTCTTTCCGAATCTCTTCACCCCCCTCATGGGTGAAATTTTTAGATAAACTAGGTCACCAACTTCAAACTCAAGGTCTCTCCTTCTAACATCCGCATATGACTTCTGAAGACTCTGCGCAGTTTTCAACCCTTCCCTAATCAACTTAAATTTTTCCATAGCCTCAAATACCAAATCAGGACCACTCACAGCCACTTCACCCACCTTAAACCAACCTATGGGTGATCTACACTTCCTCCCATATAGGGCTTCAAACGGAGCCATGCCAATACTAGAGTAGAAACTATTATTGTAAGCAAACTCTATCAATGGTAAGTGACCATCGGTCTGCGGATGAAAAGCAGAACTCAAAAGTACTTGGGTACCAAGACCCTTCTGAAAAACTTTCCAAAATTGTGAAGTGAACTGAGTACCCCTAGCTGAAATGATAGACAAGGGAACTCCATGCAGTCTGACTAGCTCTCGGATATACAATCTATTTTTTGGTCCTTGACTGACTCCTTCAGTCTGACCAAACTGGCATCTAAGTATTGCTTTTCCTTCACTTCCGAAACCAAGGAGGATTCAGAACTACTCTGAACCCCTATACTACCTTCAGCAAAGTCAAACAACCTAACCTCCAATATAGCCAAACGATGTACATCATGAGCCAACTCTTTCTTACCTTCTACCACATGTGAAACACTACCCATGGAAACTCTACTTAGGGCATCTGCCACAACATTGGCCTTGCCTGGATGGTACAACATTCTCATATCATAGTCCTTTAACAATTCTAACCATCGTCTCTGGCTAAGATTCAATTCTCTTTGGGTAAACACATACTGCAGACTCTTATGATCAGTGAAAATATCAACATGGACACCATACAAATAGTGTCTCCAGATTTTCAAAGCAAACACAACAGCTTCCAACTCAAGGTCAAGGGTGGGGTAATTTTTCTCATGGACTTTCAACTGTCTAGAAGCATAAGCTATCACCTTACCCTTCTGCATCAATACGCAACCCAACCCAACTCTCAAAGCATCACAGTACACCACAAAACCATCAACACCATCAAGCAAAGTCAAAATAGGGGCTGAAGTGAGTCGAGCCTTCAACTCCTGAAAACTCTTCTTATAAGATTCGGACCACAAGAACTTCACTTTCTTTTGAGTGAACCGAGTCATAGGAGACGCTATAGAGGAGAAACCCTCAACAAAACGAAGGTAATAGCCAGCTAAACCCAAGAAACTTTGGATATCAGTCGGAGAAATAGGTCTAGACCAATTTCTAATAGCTTCGGTCTTTTGGGGATCAATTTTAATACCCTCGGAAGAAATGATATGACCCAAAAAAGCAACTGACCTTAGCCAAAACTCATACTTACTGAACTTGGCAAACAACTTGTGATCTCTAAGGGTTTGTAAGACAGTTCAGAGATGATCAGAATGTTCATCCTCACTACGGGAGTACACCAGTATATCATCGATGAACACTATGACAAATATATCCAGATATGATTTGAACACTCGATTCATGAGGTCCATGAAAGCTGCTGGGGAAATAGATAACCCGAAAGACATAACAAGAAACTCAAAATGTCCATAACGAGTTTGGAAAGTGGTTTTCGGGGTGTCACACTCCCTAACTTTGAGTTGATGATAGCCGAAACGAAGGTCTATCTTTGAGAAATAACTTGCACCTTGCAATTGGTCAAACAAATCATCTATTCTAAGAAGGGGGTACTTATTTTTTGTGGTGACTTTATTCAGTTGGCGGTAATCAATGCACATATGCAAAGAGTCATCTTTCTTTCTCACAAACAACACAGGAGCATCCCAAGAAGAAACACTGAGCCTTATGAAACCCTTATCTAGTAGATCTTTGAGTTTCTCTTTCAACTCCTTAAGTTCTGTAGGGGCCATATGGTAAAGAGGAATAGAAATAGGCTGAGTATCACGAAGAAGATCAATCCCGAACTCTATCTCTCTATAAGGAGGTATCCCTGGGAGATCATCCGGAAAGACATCAGAAAACTCATTGATGACGTTAACAGACTGGAGAGTTGGAGTCTCAGACTTAGTGTCTTTGACTCTAACCAAATAGTAAATAAACCCCTTGGAAATAAGCTTTCTAGCTTTGAGGTAAGAGATAAAATGACTTTTGGGTGACACAGAATTTCCAGACCACTCAAACACGGATGCACCCAAAAACTAAAACTTGACCACTCGGGTCCGACAATCAATAGAGGCATAAGAAGAATACAGCCAGTCCATATCCAGAATCACATCAAAATCTACCATGTCTAACTCAATCAGATCAGCCAACAAGACTCTATAAAGAACGGTAACAGGACATTTTTTATACACTTTTTGGGCAACAATCGAATCACCCACTGGGGTAGAAACTAGGATAGGCTCAGTAATAATCTCAGGACTCATTTCAAAATTCACAGCAATCAAAGGTGTAACATATGAGAAACTGGATCCAGGATCCAATAAAGTATACACATCAAACTGAAATATAC